>NC_073692.1:86851951-86856951 GCF_029784155.1 Uranotaenia lowii
AAAAAATGACCAAATAGATATTTTAAATGATTTTCATATCATCATTGATCGTTTGGTTTGTGCTTATTCGAGAAATATTTACCTAGTGACAACTAGGCAGAATCATGCAGATTTGAAACATGGAAAACAAAACTAAAAAAAAAAAATACCAAAATAATTAAACCCATATTCCAAAGAGATACAGATATAAGAGTTTAAAAATTCAAAACTTTAAAACACGTTATATTCAGAACCAAAATTGAGTGTCTCAAAATTAAATCATAATTTCAAATCATGTTTTGAGAAACAAAATAAGAATTAAATTTAGTTACAATCAGAGCAAAAGCAGAAATTACACCAAATGTGAATTTCAATTCTATGTCGTTGAAACACGAAAAAAACCTTTTCATGAAATGTTTATAAATATAATTATCATCATATAAATTTTTTTATCAAATTGTTATTCTAAATGTGACAAAAGTTTCATTCGATGCTCTCAAAGCCAAAGGGGTATGAGTGCAAAAATGATCGGTTGAAAAAAAATTCAGAATAAAGAAGATTAAATGTTTAAAACACAGAATCACTTATCATTGAAAAAAAAATCAAATAAGGAATCCAAATGAGTTTAGTACCAAACAAACAAAGATCCTGAATTTTCAAAATTCAGAAAAATTATGAAACTGAACTTCAATAACTTAAGAAACAACACAAGACTTGAAAATTCCAATGAATTTAATCTGGAAAAAGTTAAGATTAAGTTCATAGAAATATTCATATTAAGAAAATCACTCAAAGATACTAGCAACTCAGCTGTCAGATCGTTTTCATGATAATTTAAGAATGATCATTTGGAAAATGATATGCTGAATTCAGGATATTCACTTCAGTAGATTATAAAATTTTGTCTGTTGAAAATGTTCCAATACAAATTTCAAGTTTAATACAGAGATTGGGATGGAAATATAATGCAGAAACCCTGTATGTTTATATAATTTATATGTTTAGTGTATGTTTACACGTATATTTGCACGTATATTTGTGTTGCAAATTCGAAATACCCACCAAATGGTTGTCTGGGCTGTTCTGTACAGAATATCGAGTCTGATATTATATTTCTATAAAAAATGAAAATTTGAGGTGTTTTGCCTCATATTCTTAATAATTATTTTTTTCGAATTCGGCTTTTTCCAGAAGATTTTGATATTCTCAGCTCCCAAAATATGAGAGAGCTCCTTCACTGCTTACTCTAGGGAGCCCCCTTTACTTTTTTAAGACAAAAACTAATCTCAATATTATTTTACGGGGGCCCTTAAGTTTTTATATTTCAAGTTTTCATTCCGATTTTCAAGTTTTGATTTCTTTTCATGGATTTGTAGAAGTATGATTAAAGTAATGTTAAATCTTTTCCCCTCGGGGGGCCCCCTCGAGCCGGGGGGCCCGGGGCAATTGCCCCTTTTGCCCCCCCTTTAATCCGGCCTTGGATACCAATTGACAGTTTTAAATTTTTAGCTATCTCCCTCTCTTCATCATAAGGAAACATCAACGCCCCATTCTTTGATCCCTTATCGAATATCTCACGACAAAAACATCAATCTAATTGTTCGCTTCATTTCCCTCGAAATACATCAACAAAAGTGGCACATTGCTGGCTGACTGGAGCGCCCGAATTGACGGCTGAGAAACTGTCCAGCAGTAGGTAGTGGATCATTCATGTCTAGCTGGCAGGCTAATTGAAATGCACCATTAAACCTCTCTTCATAATTTACTTTTCAACAAAACGGCATCGGTGACGTTTAGACGATGACGGTCGACGACGGCGCGGTCTAATGGATCTAAGATGTAATGCATCAACAGGCTAATAAATTTGCAACTCGAGCTACATTTGATGGAAGGTGCATAACCTTTTCTGATTCCACCTTGCCCCTGGATACCGCTTATGTTGGCTTTCTGAAGTCCTGAATATCAACTCCCTCCGGGGCACTCTGAACGGGGCTTTCAATGTGAATTTCAATTCTGTAAAACGGTACCACCATTCAAAATTCGTCGCGTTTGTAATGCACAAGATTGCATCCCGGGATTTACCGTGCTCGACGTTCTGAATCCACACTTACAATGCCCCGGTATGCATTTATAAACCTTATGAACCGCTTCAATCCCGCGCTCACAACAGTATATCTTATTTCAATTTGCCGCGGGCTGTTGTCTCAGTTTTGCCATATTGACTTATCAAATGTTAACGTACGATGGCGGTGTGAATAGACTTCAAAATTGGCAGTCGGCCGACTCTCTAATAGAATAAATCCGGTGGCGATGTTTATCTGAAAGTGGGTTTGGGTGGAAGCAAATCTACGCCACAATAATTGACATGGCTTCTGGTCCTTCTGTACGTATATTTCACTCCTGTCCAGAGATAAGCAACTTAAATGTTTGACACCTGCACCTGCAGCTATGCAGTCTGAGAGCTCTGTCAGGTTTACTGACACGGATAGCTCTAGTTGTGGTCGGTTGTCCCATATCAGGACCATCATCAGCCGGGATGTCGCCGATCTGGATGTCAATATTGTCGCACTTTAATCCTGACCGAAGGGGAATGTACCATGGCATTCAGAGCAAGTTGGCCCTAAAACAGCAAATACTAAAAAAAAAAAATTAATAGCATGACTTCCTCATACAAACCAGGAGTCATTTTCCAAACCTTCCTTAATCGCCTTCCTAGGGTCAAAGGGCTTCAGACGGATTGAGCAAAGTCAAATTCAAATGAGCTCATTTCCGAGATGTTGATCTTTTATCAGATGGGAATCCCATCTGGGGTACAATTTCTGGGGCCCTAAGGCTATTTTGCAATCATTTCAAGAGATGGGTTTTTCCTCTACTATGGCTCATTCAAACAGTAGGGTAGATATGTTCGTTTGCGAATTTACTCCAAACGTCACTCCGAGTAACAGCGGATAAGCCATTTTAGGATAAAAGAATAAACTTGTTTTTCAAGCTCAAAACAAATTCTTGAAAATTCAATACAATACAAACAACCTGTTTTTTGAGAGAAATGAATATGAGATAACTAACGATTATTTGGAAGCAAATATACACACTAAGCCATGAATTTGAAAATAATATTCACAATATGCGTATATAACATTATGCATTTCACAATTTTCTCCATCCGTATCCAAGCCAGGGAATTCAAGCCATATTTTTTAAATTCGGCCATTTGATCTTAAATTTTAGAACTCGAAAACCTGCCAATATCCGAGTAAATCAATCAAGCAAATTTTCAGAGGATCTTTTTTGAAAAAAAAACATGGATACTCGACAGTTCAAATTGAAGAGCATCTGTCGAAATTTGGCAGTTTAGAACGTCACAGCTAGTTGTAAATCCAAACAATCCGATAGAGTTGACCGAAATACCTACATGAACTACCAACTGATTTTTGTTGTTTTTATTGCGATAATAGATGCGCCGTTTTATATCAAATTTGCAGTTGGCGAACAGTTATGGAAAAAAAATATCCGGTACAACTTAGTTCGATGTTTACTCTTGGGCTCGAATTCGCGGACATCGGTTTAAGAAGCAACTGTCTTGCCAACTGAGCTAAATATCAAGCAAATTGAAAAAAAAAGAGCCATGGCAGTGCAGTGATGTTTAACCGAAAAAGTATAAAATCACCAAAAACCGGCTGAGTTTACAGTAATACCTGTAATAATTAGCTTAGCTTAGCTTGGTTGACTAATCATATCCACCTTAAATCGTTGATCTTGAAATGCTGTAAATCATTCATCAAAAATTTAAAAAAAAAGTAATCTTCAATTAACATATTCAGTTAGACTTTTCTCAACTTACGCATTTCGAATTTTATGATCACTGGCGTGGCTAAGCAGAAAAAGTTCTACTTCGCCAATGGTTGCTATCCCGTGATTGATCGAGGCCATCAATTTTGTGCAAGGGCCAACAGAATGGTGCTTGGGGTTAGCAGATCATTTACAAAGGACAATACTCATGCTCTCCCTTTGAAGAAGATTAATAACGGCGCCGGCCACGTCCTAGTAGTCAATGGGAAAATTATGAAGGAGTTTTGGTGAATGGTACGAACGAGTTTTCCTACACCTCCTATATTTCTTGATATTTCCTAAGAAAACTTATTATTCTTGAGGCAGTGATAAGAATTTTAATAGCAAAATGAAACAAATGTTTTAAAATCTTCTCTAGGCTAACTTATTTTCCTTGCTGTTATTCCTGTTACATTATAGTTTTTTTTTCAAAAACGAATTTACAGGGTAAAAATACTTCTATGAAGTTTCAAAGAATATTTATAAGGAGATATTTAAAATATTATTGCTTTGCTTTTGTTTATGTTACTTTATCAATTTGTAAAGTAAATTGTGATAAATGATTATTATCGTTTTTGTAAACTCATCAACCCCATTCAATTCTTTGCCTCATATTGATGTAAACGTTGATGTAAACGATAATTCCAGTTCTTTAACTAAGATCGATTCAGTTGCTTCTGTTAAATGATTCACTTGGTGTTTTCTTAATAACTGTCTCAACAAGTCTCCAGGTTTCGTAGAAAGGATAAACTCCAGTTTACTATAAGCTAAAATAGTCATTATTTTCATTTTTTTCTCTTCATTAATAAGGTTATTCCTGAAACATATGGTAGGAAACCGCCGCTATTTTATTCAGGAATATTCATCATAAGTGATTAGTTATTTCCAAATAGGTAATTACAATTTGCCTATTTGTTTGGATAACTGACAATAAAATATACTTAATATTATACACTCGCACATGTTGGTCATTTTTTGCAGGTTTAGTGTAGTATGGACAATATTTTTAACACTTCTATGTCGAAAAAAGAACGACTGTAAATTCAAATTGATACCCACATTTGGGTGGCATCTAAATCTACTACTCTATTTATAAGTGACAAACAGCATGAATTGCAAAAGAAATTTAAATTTGTACGGTGGAAGTTCCTGTCAAAAATCGAAATTAAAATCAATATTTTTACTTTTTAAAA
>NC_073692.1:86859451-86917874 GCF_029784155.1 Uranotaenia lowii
TAATCCCAAGCATCATTCTTTTGACCTCTGGGCAAAATTGATGGCCTCGGTCAATCACGGAGTAGCAACCATTGGCGACGTGGAACTTGTTCTACTGAGCCACGCCAGCGATCATGGAATTCGAAATGTTTCACCAAGATAAAGATCTCGATGTACATATATTGCGTTAAAACCAAAACTTGTTTTATTTTCTTAAGTATGAAATATTGTATGACAACTTATAACATTTCGAGCTCTATGATTTAAGGTGGATGTGAGTAGTCAATCAAGCTAAGCTAAGCTAAGAATCAAAGTATCTTTTTTTTGGTAAAAGGATGATCAGATTTCCCGATTCCCGGGTACGAAAAAAGGTCATGTCGTATTTCAAAAACCGACTAGGATACACATTTTGAGGATTGCCCCAAAAAATGTCCTGTGCATGATTTCAGCTCAATCGGATTTGATTTTGGGGTGACTCAAAGCACTCAAAGCCCTTAAAAATCACCCTAGGCGGGAATAAAGGAAAGAGGAAACTTTCTGGGATTTCTAGGACTTCAAAAATCACTAAGCGAAACCATGAGAATTTTAATTTTGATGTCAAATGATTTCAAAAATCATTCAAGAAAAATTTATCTGACTTTGTGTGACATTTTTCTAATTATTTTTGACAGTTAAATTATGCACAACCTTGGACGATTTACTAAAAAAATCCTTACATGCTACTTTATTAGAGATTTTATTGAATGTTTTCAAATGATTGAAATTTGAAAAATATTTTTGAACATTATTTCACAGAACTCTATCCTTTATGGACTTAATACACATTCTGTTTTTGAAAAATTCTCTTATCATTTTACCTTTGTAATTTTATTTAGTACGCTGGTTTTTTTTAAAACGATTTTATTTTACAAGGTTTTATTTTAAACGATAATTTTTTTTAAAATGACGATTTTCAAACATGTAAAAACAGTACCAAAACATTTTCGCTTTTTTCCAAATCCTTCTTTGTTGGGTGGTCTATTAATTCGGAGGTAGCTTTTCGACATAATCATGGACCGGAATAACTAGTGAAAGACTCTGAGGAAGTTCAGATAGGGATATCGGTTCGAAATTCAAATTTTGCTAGAAAAAATAACAATACCCATAATGCACAACAAATATGAAAACTGATTTCTAAAACCATAAATTTTACTGGTACGATTAAAAATTATTTAGAATCAAAAGTTTCAAATTTCATTATTTATTAATGAATTGTTCAAGAAGAGATTTGTTTGAAAATAAGTTAAGTTTTCAAATTTTCAATCAATTTTTTCAAAACACCAGGAAAATAATAATAATGAAAATTTTGAATACGGATTCAAACCATAGGGGAGAGTGAGGATACTTGGTCCCTGGGGATATTTGATTCCTAAGCTATATCTCGAAACTGGAATGTCCTACAAAGATCAAATGTTCTAGAAAAATAAGCCAAATGAAGCAAAACACCAATGCTTATAGCTCAAAATTTTTTGACAAAATGATTGTTTGAGTAATTAAAAATTTCACGAAATTGTGATTTCAAGATCTTTTTTCATCACCTTGAAATGTTCCTTACTTAGAAAATTTATAACCGAATTAAAACCCTAGATTTAAAAAAAAAAACACATAAATACGAATTCAAGAATAAGATCAGTTTAAAAATTAACCTTGATTCAAAAAAGGTAAGAAAAATATAATGATTTTAAATTATTGATCATGTTTATTGACATTTATTAACTTCATTTTCAATTGAAGGTTGGGTTGGAAAAATTTTCGGTATTTTTTGAACTCAAACCAAAAATTATCACGATTTGAAATGTGAATTTTGAACTCTTGATTTTCGAATTCTCGAAACAAAGATTTGATTATTGAAATTAATTTGATACAATTTCACTGATCGAAGTCATAGGTTTAATCGTTTTTATATAAAAAATTTAAAGTTATCCAAATAAAAGGTTTAAACAGTCATTTCCAAAGTTCAACATACAATCTTTATATGTTTCAATTCAACGTGTTCAATTCATCATTGAAAACTTGTAATGACAAAGTAAAGGTTGAGAAATTTGATTTCTTGAGTGATCAATAAGAAACTGATAAAAAATAAGAAAAATCAAGGTTTGTTGTAAATATTGGAAGCACAAAGTAAATATAAATTAAGAAAACATTGCGCATTTATTTAAGTTTTAAAGTTGCAATTTAAAATCATTTTTGGAACTTTCCATGAATAGCTTAAAGGAAAAAATAAAATTATTAAAATAATTGAAACTTTTATAAACCATCAAGCGTAGGTTTTATAGTTTAGATTTTAAGATCTCAATATGTTTGCACCTTCAATTGAAATATCGGGTCTTGTAAAGAACAAAAAAAAAACAATGTTTTTCTGATTAAAAAATTAAGATGTGTAGGCTTCAGGAAAAACACGAAAATTTAAATTGAAAAACAAAGACTCATTTTAAAAAAATCAGAAAATTGAATAAGTAGGGCTATGAAACGCGTTAAATTTTATCGAAAATTCTTACAAAATAGGGTACAAAAGATAGGTTTTAATCATTGTGTGATCAAAGCAATCGAAAGCTTCCTTAAATTCAACCAGGGCAAAAGGATTTCATAACAAAAACGTCTTACCATTGTTTATTAACTCATTGGAACAGCATATTCGAGCTATATAATTTAATGACTGATTTGTAGAATTTTGGCGCCCTGGACTCGAATCTCTTGCCAGATTTCGTCTATCGTTTCGGTGATATGACTTTAAGAAGCTTGAAAATGAATCAAATTTGAGTGAAATCAATCATGGCCGACTGATTAACCATCAAATATTCATAAAAAATACTGATTCAAGTGGCACTATGTCGCTAACTGAAAAATCCATAGCTGATTGAAGAGACGAATAAATGGAAACTTCATCATCATGCGGATTCAAAACATTAATTTAGACCAGGTATTAATTTTTTGAAAGATTGATACCAGAAGATATTTGATCATATTTTTAACTGGAATCAGAAGAACTCTTCCTGACTTCCTTTACCCCTTGTTATTGGATGTCGGAAATGATGAAAAATTGGTTTTGAACAGAATACGACATCTGCTAAAAAAAAATTGAATTTATTTATGGAAAAAGAAATATTTCTCAAATGAATCTATTTTGTTGAAATTTGTTTCAAACAAGGTTTTTTTTTATTTTTTTTACAATTCGTTTATTTGAAACGGCTCAAACAAATTAGTTTCACGGAGCCGGGAGACCATTGTTTTAATTAACATAGCTTTTTTCACATGGCTTTTTCACAATGTTGTCTATTTTTCTTTTTTAAGGATTCAAGTATTGAGTTCATCGTTCATTATTCAAAACTACGATAGACAAAAAAGAAAAAGGAAAAGAAGAAAGGGATACTTAAACGCGGAGATCGATAGATTTAAGAAAAAGGTATAATTCGAACATATAGTCTAGGTCTACCACAGCCAACACATCCCTTACTGGAACATTAGGTGGTTTACCTCAACACAACAAGGTTTTTGTTATCGAAAATGTTAAAAAAAGGTTTTGTATAATGTTTTACAGATTTACTCGAAAAATGCAAAAATTTCTCAAATGACTTTGAACTTTTCTAAAGTTATAAGAAAAACAAAAGTTGACAAAAATAATAATAATAATAATTTCACTCAAAAAACTTAGCAAAATATGGGCATTTGATTTCATAATTGTTGATAAAAAATCCGGGCAATAGCCGAACAAATTTTACCAAAATTCAGGAATTATTCAACAAAAAAAAAAGAATAAAAACTTGAAACAAATTCTCCTCAAAACTTTTTTGCAGTTTTGAACGTTTTTTAGACTTCCAAAAAATCTTTCTTGATTATTTATATAAAACTTGCTCAAAAATTTTCTTTTTTAACGCATAGCTTGATAAAAAATTGCTTTTTTTGTATGATTTGTCAAAAAAAGTTAATAAATCATGGTAAAATCCGAGCTATTTTCTACAAAATATGGGCTACCGGCATGAGCCGGACTTTCCCAAATTTTCATTGAATATCCGAACAAACTCGGATAAAACCAGGCAATTGGCAAGCTTAGTTTACCAGGTTGGAAATTATCGATTTACAGTCTCAATTGGCCACTTTACTCGGAATGAGTGATGATTTTTGCCCGATTTTTTTTTAACTTTTTAAAAGATGATTTAAAAAAGGAATCCATTGTATACTTATGTACGTTTTGCAATTTACTCATTGAAAATTGTTGTTTGAACTTATTGTAGATTTTTAAAAAATACTCTGCAATTTTCGACTGGTACACCGACTGTCTCAACCGAGAAAGGCTATATCGTTCATCATCGCGTAACATCGTACTGTGAGAAGAAATCTTACAAATCTTCCTCCTTATAATGTTTTCGTTTATGGCTCGACAAACTTATCCATTTTTTTTTTAACGCACAATCGAGGGGAAACGTCATAATCTTCCCGCCTAACATTACCGCGAGCAGGGAGGTATCTACCTCGGTTCAAATCTAATTTATTCATAATGTTTATCGGTTGGCCAAATTATCGACTCTTTATCGTCGTCGTCCGTTTTTAAGGTTTTGATTTTTTTTTTCGTTTAATATTTGCTATCCTCTTTCGACAGTTTTTGTGCTCAATTGGGCTTTGATAAACACCACTTTGTTGCAGGATTGCGTGAATTTTGCCGTTCCCTGCTTTATGCTGGCCCTTCCTCTACCAGCATGTGAATTGAGATTCAGTAGCAGCGAGATTTTCGATTGATGAAATCATCCTTAGCAAAGCTGAATGCTTGAGCCATCGAATATTGAACGCCCAAAAAAGAATGTACCGAACTGAACGAAGGAAAAAAGTCGTCTGAAGGATAATCTTGTTAGTTCCAAGATTGTGTTCAAAATAAGATTGACGAATTATGACTGATTAGTAATTCGTGCCACGCATGAGGATGATGATGGTGCCGAGATTGGCTTGGCCGGATGGTTGGATGCGGGATCAATTTTGTGTGATAAATATTATGCAATTTTATTTCAAATTTATGCTTTGAAAGATAATTTTTTTTGGAAAATTAAACGATGAAAAATAATTTGTTGAACCAAATGTATTTAATCCAACAGTAAATTTTCTGAAAAGTTATTGACAGCTTCGTTACGAGTTTTTTTCAAACCATTTTTAATTTAAAAAAAAAAACAGCTTTAAAGTTTGCTTCGATAACATTGTATTCAGCCAGGGGCGTTGAATGATTTATACAACATTCGTTTACGAGGCGACGAACCGGCGCGATTATTATCACTCCCACAACTTTATCACCGGACTTACACTGTCGTTGTGATAAGTTTTACGAGCTACCTGAATATGAAACATTCCCTTTCATCTGACTCGCAAGATGCAGCAACAGAGCCGAGCGTTAATCTGACATCTTTTATGGTGGCATTTGTGGTTGAATGATTTTGCTAAGCAGCAGATACAAGTTACATTCTTTCGAGGTGTGCCTTTGAAAAATATTCACCACGGCTTAAACCTTAAATTTTCATTCAATTGCTGCAGGTGTCTGCTTAATGAGTAACTAATTTAATCTCCTCAACCTTTTTTATGGCTTCTTTCATCTCAAACGCATTGTGAGGGTGGTGGTCTAGAGTAGCTGCTACCTGAATTTTGGCTTTTAATTCCATCTAAACGAGATCAACCGACGCGATGAGTTAATCAAAGTTGAAGTCACACATTCATTAATTTGGTTGTTGTTGAACAGTCCAAAAGTAATTTTTTTTAATTACATCATAAATTACTTTGCTGAAGTTTTTTTTATATCCAGTTCCCTCTTTTAAAAGTTACCTCTATTGAATATCAATACAGAAGGGTAATTTGAACGGTAATAACTGCACCCAACTTAATCGAGAATGGGAATTTTATTGATAAAAGATTGCGAACACCCTCTTAGAAGCTTGCTGTGAACGGGCTTCAAGAGCACAGTTAATGGGCCCATAAAGATGGTCACTATATGTCGGCATCCGATCGAAGGGCACTTGGCGGAGGTGGAGTTTCATCTTTACCATTTAAAGACACCATAGGGCTACGGCTATGACTGCAGCGAATAGAGAGGGTTAATCTGCATATAAATACGAAAGCGTTATCAGTTCAATAGTTTATGCGTTTCGTTAACTTGATTCGCCCGGTTGGAAGTCTTGAGAGAGTCTTCTTGCCAAGCGCAGGTCAAGACCCTTCCCTAGGCGGTTTAAAACATTTCTTAGTTCATTTTTTACGAAACGGGACGGAAAAATGTATGATTCAGTATCGTTTGAACAAACTTTTCTTAAAATATAGGAGCTAAACAGCACAAAAATAGTTTTTTCACCACATATTTTTTGACTATTTGAATTTTTGACAATTTTATCATTATTCATGTTTCCGAATTGATGTCCATAGGAATAGTGAAGTGAAATCACAGGTGGAATGGTGTGTTGAAAAAGTGAAAATATGACAATATTTTTGTGAAAGTTTACCAAATGACATACAGCATTAGACCGTGTCGATATGGGGTTAAATTGAAATTTCTCATTTGAGTGTCTCACAGGAACAACTGCCAGCAGTTTTGAAAAAAAAATGGCTGAATGTTTTTATTGGAAGGCATAGAACTGGGAACTGGGAACGTAGCTTTGACAGCTCGATAGATGCTTTATCGGTCTTTTCGGTCTTTATCGGACTTCACAGTTAAAGAGTGTGTAACATCAAATTGCATCACGGAAAAACGCTGTAGAAATTCGCCCAGTAGACCGATCCTTTTGAAAATTTTAGACAGTAAAATAAAATCTGTAAATTTTTTTTCTTTTCATGCATACTTCGAGCCCAAGCCCGTTTGCTCGCACCTTCCTCCTTACCCCGTCCATAAGGTTCTGTACAACGTTAGGTTGTAGTTTTTTTTACAGAAATCCATTTTCTCTTGAATTCCACCTCCGATTTGACAACTTTTGGGTTCTTCCGGAGGGCCTGCTACATAATTGCCCAATATTTCATTGGGCGATGCTCCGGCGCAATAGGCGGGTTAATTTCCTAAGGCACTTCGAAGGTGACTTCGTTGGCTTCGAACCACTCCAACACGTCCTTTAAATAGTGGCACGAATCGAGATCCGGCCAGAAGATGGTCGAGCCCTCGTGCTGCTTCAATAGTGGTAGTAAGCGTTTCTGTAGGCTCTCCTCCGGAACGCTGAATTTGTCCTTTGCGGTGAAGAACAACAGGCCCGGCAGCTGACGAAAGTCCGATTTGACGTATGTAGGTATCGTCGTCCATTACTAGGCAATGCGGCTTCGTCAGCATTTCGGTGTATAGATTCCGGGCTCGCGTCTTCCCCACCATGTTTTGCCTTTCGTCGCGGTTAGGAGCCTTCTGAACGCAAGCCCTCCCGCTGCTTGGCGACATCCCGGACCGAACTTCTCAGATCACGTCTAAACTGCTTAACTACGTGCCTGTGATCATTTTCACTGACGGAGCATCCATTTTTGTCGTTCTTCACCTTCCGGTCGATGGTTAGGTTCTCGAAGTATCGTTTTAATACTCTGACCGTGGATTGGACGATTCCCAGCATCTTACCAATGTCCGGATTCTCGAAATAAGAGCTCAGGATTAATTCACGACGCCCTTTTTCGTTCGACGACATTTTTCCAAATTTTTCAAAAGTTGACAGTGAAACATGGCCAACGTGATCTATACGCTCTTATCTGATTATAAGCAAAAGCTGAAGATATAATTCCTAAAAATTAAATTTCTACAGCGTTTGCAATTTGATGTACCACACACACATTCCTTTAAACAATCCTTGCGTAAAGTTTTTTTTATCTTTTTGCGAAAATTTACTCTTTTATGATAAAATTTTCATAGCTACTAGTGCTGGTAGCAATTACTAGTTGCTAAAATTTTCCTACAATCATTTTAACAATCTATGCGTAAAACTCTTTGATATGGCATTTTTGCGAAAATTTACCGGTCCGTGGTAAAACTTTAATAGTTATTAGTTCTGCTTACTATTACTAGTTGCTAGTATAATCCATCATTCATTTTAACAATCCTTACGTAATGCTATTTTTTGTCTGTTTTTCGAAAATTTAGTAGTAGATGTTAAATTTTTTCTAGTTACTAGTGCTGATCACTATTATAAGTTGCTAGGATATTCCAATATTTATTTAAAAAATCTTTGTGTTAAGCTTTTCGATTTGGCTCTTTTTTGCGTTATTTATGAAAATTTACTACCTGTTCAATTGACAAAGTTATTCTCACAGATTCCTCAATCAACCCGCAAACAAGAAACACACGGCCCACACTCGAGTCCGTGCGCGTCGCTCGGTTACCTGTCGGCCTCGGAAGAGAACCGCCTCGGGTTTTCCAGAGCAGAGGTGCCAGGTGGTTTTGTCAAAAATCAGGAAAACAAGAAGAAAAAAATCAGGATTTTTCAGGTCACCAATCAATTTATGGTAATAAAATGCAGCTCTGCTAAGATTGCATAAATAAAGTCGAAATACAGAAGCTGTAAGTGCCTTAGTTTATGCAACATTTAAATATAATCTGAACTGAAGATTAACATCGGTTATAACAAGTTTAACTTTTTTATTTACATTTGTTCGGAGTTCTTATAGTTTAATTACAAATTCGATAAAATTGAGATTTGTTTTGTTCAATTCAGGACATTTCAAAGACAAATTTCTGAAAAATCAGGACGGTCTCTCGATAATCAGGACAAATCCTGATAAATCAGGACACTTGGCACCTCTGTTCCAGAGAGCAGAGATGCCCACTGTTTTTCAGAAATGTCTGGAAGATTTAAAAAAATGTCTGGAAAAGTCTGGATGATAACCTTTATAGGTGACTTTTTTTGGTCACCAGATTGCAATATTACAGTGCACTGCAGTGTAGAGAATAATAGTTTTTACTTGATCACTACCTTTATACACTATCACCATACTGGTGGTGTCGGCGGAACTATGCTTAACTTAACTTCCTGTTTTTCAACCATCTTCGTGCCACTCCTTCAATTACTAATTCGAATCATTTCCAGCCGTTTTGAAACGAAAATTTTGTTAAAAAAATTCATGTCGAGACTCAAAAGTCTGGAAGAAATGACAAAAGCCTGGAAGTCTGGAAACCTAAAAAAATGTCTGGCTTAAGTCCAAAGTCTGGAAGATCCAGATAAAATCTGAAAAGTTGACATCACTGCAGTGGTCGGAAAATCGCTAAAGAAAAGCAATCAGGAATAGTTTCTAGCTAGAATGATGCTACCTCCGAGTGCTGTGATACGTACGTGGTAAAAGTACCCATTGAATATATGTCGAAAATCAACACTAACTTGATACAAGAAGATATACCATGCCCCACCGGAGGCTACCGTTGCTATTCGTCACGTGGCTAATCGACGGTGATCGACATACTTGGTGATACATTTTGAACGTCGCTCCCTCAATCATTCCCGAACGTCTATCCTCGCATCATTGTTGATCATGCTCGTTATTGATAGACGATCATTAATGTTTCAAAAGGAAAAATCTGAATAAATACCAGGACCACATGTTCAAAAAAGCTGTAGCACATGCTGGACAGTTCATTGCGGTTACCTAGTCATGATTTTGTCCTTCTAGGCAAAACGAAAAATAAAAAATCATCTGATAGCCTACATAGATCGCTCAGAACTGATACATATCAGTTATGATCCTAAAGGTTGAAAGTCGTTAGGGGAAGGAAATCAGCATCGAGACGTTCGTTGCTGATAGTCTGCGTCCTTTTTTACCTCATCATGTATCGCAAAAGTGTTTCAAATACAGAAGCGTCGTTGTCATGCATGATTGTTTGTATGATTTGGTTGAAGAAGGAAAATTTGACTGCTTTGATTTTTTGGCTCTGAATGTAGTCAAGCATGGCTCAGTGAAAATGATTGATTTTCGGAAGCATGCATCACTGTTTGTGAGCCAAAAGGAAGCCTCGAACGCCGCTCTGTGAGGACGCTCAGTGAGCTAGCTGTGCGATTCTAGCTCTCGCAGATTTCGCAGAGCGCAACTCTTTGACGAGAACAAGTGGAAAAGACACGAAGCTGCAATGATACATGATACAGCTTAAATCTAAAAAAAGCTTAAATCTGAGCGATATACTCCACACGGATTGTATATCGTTGCAGCCTTGTGGGAAAAGATTGAGCAAGAGTATTATTGTTTTGAGCGGGAGCGAGCTTACAGCCAGAACGCAAACGATTAACAGTTTCGCTCGAGATAAATGGTTTGCTTGATCTGTGTGTGCTGCACGTGGCTAACTAAGTGAGTTTTTTTAACCCTGCCAATTATCTAGGTATTATATTGGAATCATATGAAACCTACACCGAAAATGATTTGAATTTTTATTTTTAAGGTATTACTTTTATTCAAATTTTGACATAATCCAGAAGCAACCGCTTCAAAATGAAAGCTGCAACTGGAGTTTCTAATAACAATTGAAAGATGATTCAATGTATTTTTCTGAAATCTTATTTATAATACAAAATTTGGTTTCATTTGTTAGATAAGTTCTCGGTTTATACAAAAAAATTGTATGAAAGCTCTCCTTTTCCCTTCTTATATCCCCGATGCAGGAGGGAAAGTCTAAAAATGCATATATCCATTTCTCGAGTACTTATGCCCTCCCATACCAAATTTTATCCCATTTGCTCAATGAGCTCTCGAATTAAGATATAAACTGTAAAGCAGCCTCCTCTCCTCACTTTTTATCTCCTCACTGGAAGGAGGAAGAGGTATCAAATATTCATAGAAGCATTTCTTGTACACAAGGACCTATCTGAGCCAAATTTGGTTCC
Organism: Uranotaenia lowii; assembly: GCF_029784155.1. Classification (NCBI taxonomy): domain Eukaryota; kingdom Metazoa; phylum Arthropoda; class Insecta; order Diptera; family Culicidae; genus Uranotaenia; species Uranotaenia lowii. The sequence goes on from NC_073692.1 coordinate 86,870,260, forward strand.
GCTTGTTAGAGCTATTCTTGAGTTATGTAATAAAAAATGTATGGAAGCCCCCTTTTCTCTTCTTATAAAAAACAGGAAATTTTGGTTTCAAATTTGGTTCCACTTGTATGGGAGTCCCCCTCCACCTTCCTTTCTCCAAACTAGAAGAAGAGTAGGGTAACAAATATTAATAGAAACATTCCTCCTACCCAAGTACCCTCTCATGTCGAATTCGGTACAATTTACTTTACCAGTTCTCGAGCTAGGAAAAGATTTGTCTCAAGCCATTAAAGGAACTTTCCCCAGACTTTAATGCCAAATCCATACATTTCTTGTCATTAAAATCCTAAAGGAAAAAAATGGGAAAAATGGACCTACACCCATGAAAGTGGTTGCTAAAATCCAATGCCTATTTAGTAAATCTCTGTGCCGAAAATGCGCTGTAAAGTGTATTATACCACAGGTGATAAGATTTTAAAAGTACTACTGGCATAAATACTCGAGCCAAATGATGCAGGATCACTCCATTCAAACAAAACGAAAAAAACATGTCAGGGGATTTTCATCCTATTGGATAATTAATCCTAAAAAATCTAGTGAGAATCGAACTCACTGTAACATTTCATCTCGGCTTGCCAGTCCGTTATCTTACCCAGTGTACCATCTGAGTCGGCTAGCACACAAAAATTGCCATTTCATCCTCCTTTGTCTTAAATGGGAAAGGGATGAAAATGGGATGAGATTATGAGATTATGCCGGTTCGCATGCCTAATTGTTTACTTCCTGCTTTGTCTTACCAAAGGATAGGGGAAAAGTTCATTTAACGCCCCATGTGGGTAATACACCCCACTCATGTTTTGAAGTATCTGTAGCATTTTTAGCCTGCAAAATATTACCAACTAGCTGTTCCCATACGAACTCCGTTTCGCTTTCAACTCGGAATATGTTATGAACAGTTTGTATGAAAATCAATAGCCAAATATTTTCCTGATGCATTTCCGAATTAATTGTTAAGTTATAATTGCAAAAATATTGACCGAACACCTCTTCTGTCGTCTGCTACTTAATTGAAATCAGGAATTGATTGCCCGTGCCAAAAAAAACCCCGTTTAAAAATTTCGAGTCGATCGTCGCATAACAACGCAATTATTGCCAAAAAGTTAAACTCCTTTTGGTGGCCTCTTAAACAATCTTTGATATCTGAAATCGATTGTCCGTCTCTGAAAACTACCGTGTGCAAATTTTCATCCCAATCCGATGTATAATAACGACGATATTTCAAAAATATTGTAAGGTTAATATGGACGACCCCATTGCCGGCCCCTTACGCTGAATTCAATACCTGAAATCAATTGATCGTCCCTCAAAACTCTCGTGTACCAATTTTCATCTAAATAGGTGTATAATAACGACAATATCGCAAAAACAGTGAATAGTTAATATGGACAACCCCTTAGGCCGACCCCTGACTTTAATTTGGATAAGTGAATTCAATTGTTTTTCCCAAATAACCCCTATGTGCCAATTCGATGTATAAAAACAACAAGATGACTAAGATATTGAAAACTTAATATAGACAAACATCATTTCTTAGGAAGCTTGAATAGATTTGGCCTAATAGTTTTATCTTCAAAAGATTAAACTGCTTTTTTATCTTTTCCATCCCTTATCTAATGAAAATATCTGTTGAAGATTATCCCATTTTTCAATATGGATGATTTGGTTGAGCATGTTGAAAACTCACTTTGCATGTTTTCAACTGCATGTGTGTATTTTTTTCGCTTTTCAATTTCGCACTGTTTAATTTTGTTGACCTTAAATGTTGGAAGTTCTACTAATAGCTTTTTGAAGTTATCGAAAACAAATCATTTCGAAAACACCATTTCTATATTATGAAAAAGGTTTTTTTTTTAGTTCTGTTTTTTTTTATCATGGGCACAAATATCTAATTAATAGATGGTAGAATCGACCATATTAGTCATCAATGATAACTCAAAAGTTAGAAATTGGTCAGTGAAATCGAATTGGATAAAACTCAAAACCTCAAATTTTATTATTCTATCAATTTTCTAATCCCCCATCAAAATTCCAATTGAAGCGTTAAAAAAGCAGCCTTGAAATTATAAACTCTGAATCTAAAAAACTTTTCTTTCTCTATAAGGAATTCCAAAAATATAAAAATGGTTGACCTTCAAAGCCCCCCAGCAGCGGTAAAGAGCACTTTGAAAGCCACTACTATTCTAGTCAATATATTCCTTACAGGCTAGTTGTATTTTTCAATCAAAATGTAGGCTTATAATTGTATCCAAATATCTCGTACCGGTAGCATGTGCTTTGAACAGTAGATGGTACAAAAACACCCGCCAAAATTTTCACTTTCAAATTTTTAATGCTCAGCAAGCTTCGATTTGCTATCCAGTACATGTGAGCTCTGGATGGTCGTTTCTAATAGCCTGCCCATGGTGATGGTGAAAATAATCCCGCCAACGAAACGAACGGAAACGAAAGTCGGTTCACAAAATGGGTGCCATGACTTTTGGTTCGGGGGAATAAAACCATTGTTGTATGGACGACCCCCTTCAAAAGGGGTCATCCGAAAATCTAAAAACATTTTTCATCATTCCTGGTCCTAATGAGCACCCATGCCAAATTTCAGCTCTCTAGCTCTTAAGGCAGCTGAGCCTATTGAAGACAAACATACAAACGAACAAACGGAAATTACTTTTTATATATATGGGTCATTCCATACCAAGTGACCATGAAAATGCAACGACCCTCTTCGATTTCGCTCAAAATCAGTAGGGTGACTTATCATAACGTAAATAAGAAAAATCCAAAGTTTTGGGGGAATCGGACCACCCTCCCTCAAATGGCAGCCCCCCTTTTTTGAAAATTTGGCAATTTTTGCCAAAAAAACTGTTTTTGTTTTTTTAATATCTCAAAAACGGTAGAAGCCACAGATAAGACAAGACCATTTCTATAAAGAATATATTATAAGCTATCAAATGAAATGATAGAAAATTTTCGGCAGTGTTGCCAAACTAGATAATTTTGCATTTTAAAACTTAAATTGCGATTATCTCAAAATGCCCCCACTTTTATTTTTAACTTGATGGTGCCAATGGATTCAGCGTGAAATTTTACATAAGAATCACTTATTCACTCAAAACAATATGAGCCGTTTCAGAGATATCAAGTTTTTAAGATGGGAAGTTCGTGAAATTCCACCGTTACGCCAATACATCTTATAAATACGCCTCCGAAAGGATGGATCTGCTTCCGCATATAGGTACTACAGGGTCCGGCAATTGAACTGCTACAATGCTTCAGTAGTAATTATCTCGTTGCACGCGAAGCAGTATTTAACGACCCCTCTTAGCTTTGTTTACATAGTCTTAGCTGTCATTGCACAGTGGTGCAGAACATCAATTTAGCTGTACGAAATTAATAGCGCCCAGGGAGGAAGAGATAGACGTTTGATGTCTTCAGCAACATTGTTCAATTTTACATGGAGTATATTCTAGCATCAAACTTTTTGCCGAGGGGTCCACCGATAGCGAGATAAAAATGCTATCTTTTTTATTTTTCAAATTAGGGCTTTGATGTCTTCGACAAAGTTGTTTATCTGATCAAAATACATAAGTTTGTTGAACATGTCAAAGTCCTATCACATCACTTTCTGAAGTTACAGTCAAAGTAAAAAAAATCTCTTGAAAAAACAGTTTTTTGAACCTGACACGTATATTGAATAAAATGGTTCGGTGTTTTCGAAACAAAGTTGTACCAAGTCACGATATACAATTGTCTCATATATAATAATGGTTTTAGAAGTTGCTGAAGCCCTGAAGAAAGCATTTGGTGTATTTTATTGGCAATTTTGGAAGGCTCATCCACCGATTCCCTCGCTAATTTCAAATGGAAATGGTTCCGCTTATCCTCAACAATGATCACAAAAAAGGGGGTGTTGTGAAAATGTGCACTTTTCGATGGACGAGCCTTCCAAAATTGCCAATAAATACACCAAATGCTTTCTGTATGCTGTATGCTTCAGCAACTTCTAAAACCATTATTATATATGAGACAATTGTATATTGTGACTTGGACCAAGTCACTTGGTACAACTGAATCAAAGCAATCGAAAGATTCCTTTTAGTTCAACCACGGTAAATGAAAAGTTCATATACCAGTATTTCGATAGCAACTTACTACCTTCTTCAGTGAACGTTTTCGATTGATGAATGTGTATCGTTTCCCTCCCTTATATTGTCCGGGTTGAATCATTCAACCAAGTAGGCTCATACCACAACTTGGTACAACTTTGTTTCGAAAACACCGAACCATTTTATTCAATATACGTGTCAGGTTTAAAAAACTGTTTTTTCAAGAGATTTTTTTTACTTTGACTGTAACTTCAGAAAGTGATGTGATAGGACTTTGACATGTTCAACAAACTTATGTATTTTGATCAGATAAACAACTTTGTCGAAGACATCAAAGCCCTAATTTGAAAAATAAAAACGATAGCATTTTTATCTCGCTATCGGTGGACCCCTCGGCAAAAAGTTTGATGCTAGAATATGCTCCATGTAAAATTGAACAATGTTGCTGAAGACATCAAACGTCTATCTCTTCCTCCCTGGGCGCTATTAATTTCGTACAGCTAAATTGATGTTCTGCACCACTGTGCAATGACAGCTAAAACTATGTAAACAAAGCTAAGAGGGGTCGTTCAATACTGCTTCGCGTGCAACGAGATAATTACTATTGAAGCATTGTAGCAGTTCAATTGCCGGACCCTGTAGTACCTATATGCGGAAGCAGATCCATCCTTTCGGAGGCGTATTTATAAGATGTATTGGCGTAACGGTGGAATTTCACGAACTTCCCATCTTAAAAACTTGATATCTCTGAAACGGCTCATATTGTTTTGAGTGAATAAGTGATTCTTATGTAAAATTTCACGCTGAATCCATTGGCACCATCAAATCAAAAATAAAAGTGGGGGCATTTTGAGATAATCGCAATTTAAGTTTTAAAATGCAAAATTATCTAGTTTGGCAACACTGCCGAAAATTTTCTATCATTTCATTTGATAGCTTATAATATATTCTTTATAGAAATGGTCTTGTCTTATCTGTGGCTTCTACCGTTTTTGAGATATTAAAAAAACAAAAACAGTTTTTTTGGCAAAAATTGCCAAATTTTCAAAAAAGGGGGGCTGCCATTTGAGGGAGGGTGGTCCGATTCCCCCAAAACTTTGGATTTTTCTTATTTACGTTATGATAAGTCACCCTACTGATTTTGAGCGAAATCGAAGAGGGTCGTTGCATTTTCATGGTCACTTGGTATGGAATGACCCATATAGATAGATAGATAGATTTGTTTTGAATACCGTAATTGGCCATGGCAAGTATGACTTTTTCCTTTAAATACCTCTGTTCGTAAAAAAATTACAATTTAGGTTTATTTTCATTCAGATCTAAATTTTGAAACAATTTTGAAATAGGTGCCACCAAGCAGAGAAAAATAAATAAGACAATACTTTCTGAAACACCGATAGAGGAGAATCTAAACTATGATTTTATTTTAAAAAATCATACTGAACTCGCTAAGATATGCTTTTTATCCTATCACGACCCAACCGCTCGTTATAAAGCGCCAATCGTAAAATGCTGAAAAACGCATGATTTTTCAAAACGGCCAATTTTTTTTTTGAAATTAAACAAAAAGTTGTTGTGTTTATCAAGGGGTCGACTGTATTTATATTGATGTTAATTTTTTACGGCAAATCAGTCAAAGATTTTTTATGAAACGAATTTTATTACAATAGCTGACCCGGCAATCTTTGTTGAACCTGTATTTTTGAGTTTTTTTTTTATATTTTAGCACTGTTCCCTAGGCTGACTACCTTTTGAGTGGATAAAAGCAAGTGGATACCCTTGTGTCAGAAATCCAGAATCATAGTTCAATAAAGTTACGCTAACTTTTGGTTAGCGAACTTATTCTCTTCCGGTAACTTAAGAACGCTTAATCTATCAAGTTTCAATTTGGTACAGCCTTCATTCCTATTCAGAAGTTTCTATCTGATCAAGTATTTTAAAATAGCTGAAGATTGATTTGAACAGAAAATGGTCTTATTGAAGTTTTCTTTGAGCATGATCGTCAAAATAGCAAAATAAAAAAAATTAATTGGACAAAACCAACATTTAAAGAATAATGAAAATAAACTTAATTTTGAATTTTGAGTTTTTTTCGAACTTTGTACTAAATACACTAATTGAATCTTATTGTGAATTGACAGAGCTGAGTTTGACAAATATTTAACAATTCAGGAAAAGTCACTATTCATCTCATTTTACAGCAACACTACTTAAATGTGTCGAAATTTTAGGTGGTATGTTTTTTACTTAAATGTTAAATTTTTATGTTCTTTCAAGTTTGATGATATTTTTGATTACGATCCTTTCTTCTGACTTTTGAAATTGAGAGTTGGATCTAATATCAAGTTAAAGTTCTATAAAGCTAAACTTTGGAAAAGTTTCTTTTAACCACTGAGCATAAAAGGTAGTGTGCGTTTTTCAATGTTTCCTGATCCTACAATCCGTTCTTTTGATAGTGATGAAATTTACTTGGAATCACAAAATTTCAAACATTCAATTCTAAAACTGGCTGGATAAATTCTTAACATCTTCTAAAAATCAACCGAAAATAAATAAAGGTGATTTTTTATCACTTATATGACTTTCTATTGGTGTTATCAAAGCTCATCAAAAATGATTTGGTAATGGTAATGTTTTGAGTCTATCGAAAATTTCACATCCATATTGCTTGAGTTGCTAAAAGAATATGACATTTCAAAAAAATTAACGGTGCACGAACAATCATCTAAGAAAATATTAGAATTGCCTTGATTCTGATGCAACAAAAACAAATTTCGTAAATATGCTTGTTATCGACTTGTTGCAGCACCCCGTAGGGACAATCATATCCAAGCATCCATTTTACTTGTGCCACGTGAAAAGTACACTGGCAATGAAAATGGGGGCCAAAACTTCCTATAGATAGATGGATGAACATTAAATAATAAGCCTTGATTGCTTTTGGCGCCTGCCTACTCTGGGTGATTCGAATGAAAAAAAAAATGGAAATTGAGTGCCATGACTTTTAATTGATACGAATAAAAACTAAAAATTAATTTTCAAATTCCACAAAAACATTTTCGAAATTATCTCTTCGTTGTGTTATTCTTCGCGTGCAGACGAACGCAAAAAAAACCGCATGCGAATCGGATGATCCAGTGAAGAGTTTTGCGTGTTCGTAGATTTCTGTCTCTCTCCCTGTTTTTTATATATAGATTCTTGACGTTTCGGTGTCATATGACACCATCTTCAGGGATTCTCAAAAGTGTAAATTACAGAAAATGTGTGATATTTTGTTGTATCGAAATAATCTAACCCTACTTACAAATAGTCGTTGTGTCTTGCTTTTGTAAAAGCTTACTGTTTTAGATTCCTTTACTAGAATAGTTTCACTGCAAATGGAGTTTTTTTTATTTAGGTCATCCATCAAACTAATAACGGAGTCTACTATTTGAAATTTGAATTTGAAAATCTTATCAAATATCGAGAAAATACTTAGCCGTAACATTAAGGGGCAGAACTTTGCCTAAAAAAAACATCGTTAAAAAAAAGTTTAAACCCATTTAAATTGCGTTTACTTAGCCCAAACAATCTATTTTTATTTTTCTTTTAAACTTCCATCAGTTAATTTTGATTTTCATTCTAGTCAAAGTGTTTGTAAGTATTAGTGTGTTTTTGGTCTTCGGCTGCTTTCGGGTTTGTTCGGCTGCTAGGCGCGTATTGAATATACAGCGGCGCGTTTTTGCTTCAAAGTTTTGATCTGTGACTTTGAATATGGTTAAACAAAATTTATTTAAGCAACTAAATGAATTTGAGTAAAAAAAATCATAAGCATTTGTGGAAAACATTTTTTTCAAAGAATACACTCGGTTTTTACACAAAATGTACGTGGAATACATAGCAAATCAGAGATTCGCTCAGGTGGGGCATAATAGAGCATGTTCCCCTACGGGATATGTTTTGTATAGTTTCTTTCAGTAACAAGCAATGGAGGCAATGCCAGTTATTAGAAAGCTTTATAATGTTGGTCCGACAAAGAGTCTTATACCAATAATTCCACCTGCAAGGAAGTTCATTTTTGGAGTAGAGTCTGATTTGTAGGTGTAGGTTGAATAAAAAAAATGTACATAACGAAATGCAATCAAAGTCAATTGCTAAGAGTGATACAACAATTCCATGAAATCAATTTCATTTGTTTGATCAAGCAAGACCACTCCCGGTGCCAATGAGGTGCCGTGCAGCATCCATTACATCAAATTGCATTACTGGGATGAACCAAATGTGCCATAATTAATTGGTATCTTGATCTGCGCCGAAGATCTCTCGGCGGCAGATGAATTTCACCACGACGATTTCTCCTCCAAGGGGATTATTTTTATTATACCAGCTTAACGTATTAGTAATATTGACCGTTGGCAAGTTCAATTAACCTTCCGAGTGCGAGATTTTCTTCCTCGGCTAAGTCAAACGTATGTACATAAGCAAGAGCATCGGATTTGTGTTTACAGTGCACATTTATGAAGATCACGGTGAGATAGCCGATCCGCCTTCCGAAGTTGGAGCAAATAAACAAACATCGATTTCGACAAAGAATAAACTCCTGGTGCAGCTCTCTTTTTTTCTTGCTTTTGGAAGATACACACGCTTATGCAGTTCCAATTGCCCGTAGAAGCGCGTGGAATCACGTCTTTTAGCCGAGCATTCTTTCAGCAGTTTTTCGACTACGAGTTACTTATATAAGAAGGTACTTTTTCGGGAAGGAAGAAAGCGTTAAGGCAAACATGTTTCGCGCACTCTTCTCCATAATGGGAAAGCATTGAGCATCTCCAGCTTCGGCGTGAGGCGATTTTGTTTGCTTTTGCCCAAAACATCAATGGTGAAATTGCGGACGAAAGGTTGGAACTGAGAAGATAATAAATATCCCCTCGGATCGATGCTGACGATGTTTTTCGGTGCAGGTAAGAGAATTGCAAGTAAATCACCTCCAAATGCAGCCTGCAGCAAAGCTCTTTCGAACTGGGCCACGCGCATCTTAAACAGAAATGAACGAGAATGTATGCATTTTGAGTATTTGACGGCAATACGTGTCTAACTGATAAACCATAATTATTTCAAAACTCTTAGTTATTTAGTTGTTCATGTTACAACGACCAATTCAAAATTTGGTCAAAAAATATACTATTTTCCGGCTTGGAATTTTTTTTGTTTTTTTTTTATGTCTCAACTTATACCTGGAAATGGCAGCATCAACAGTCCAAGTTCAATTCAACAATTTTTATTCACGAATCTCTATGGTAGAAGCTTCAACTGAATAATATTTGACCTGAAGGTATTTTAACCGGTACAAGGAAGGCTAAGTGAAAAATCGTGAGCGCGATCATTTGGCTCTGGCATGAATTGAATCTAGTCTGAATGAAAATTGAATATATAGAACCTCCCCACATGGTACACTCTGATTAATGTCAACAACTAAATAACCCACCCTAGCATCCATAACATGTACCTGCAGTCCATCAAAGCTGTGAATGGTGCACGATCCTTGCACATTTATCATCTTGCCAAATGCAAATCATGCATATGCGGTTGTGAGTTGAAAAAAAAGTACATACATACTGACTGGTTATTCTCACGAAATGTGGGTTAAAGAGCTTTTAATTGGTCGAACTTGAGGCTTATCTGTTTCGTGAATGAGATGAATGACTGGTTAAATACGTGATGCTAATAACTTTTCCAAGCCTATAACCTGAAAATTGAATTCCAAATAAACTTTAAGAAAATCTTAACAACTATTCTTGAAAATTCAATTGTATATTTTATTGTAACATTAAAATAATTAAGAATGTATAGTGGTCTTTTTTTATTTTTTTTTATTTATTCAATTCTCTCTTCTTTTAAAATTGTATTATCGTTAATTTTTACCAGCTGACTCGGTAGACTTCGTTCTACAAATAATAATAGCGTTATTGTGAATAAAAATAATCTCGTCTGTAATAAATAAGATGTAATATCAGCTGTTGGATTTGGGTCGTATTACACATTTATAATGTATGCGAGCCCTTCGCAAGTAACATTTTTAGCTTTATTATGGTCAGCAAGACTTCGTTAGGGCTATAGCAATAATCTTCATAATCTTCATAGATAACACCACCAGAACTCTAAAGAAGCTGACTGTTGGCCCTATCCTAGAAACGTCATCATGACTAATTTTTAAAACTTCGATTAAATCATTATGCTTCAAATTTCACCTAAGCTTTTATAAAGCTATTATAAAACATGTAAGCGATTTTTGTTTTTTCGATTCTGTAAGTTCTCAGATTTTTTTTTCAGCAACCATGAATGATGATTGCATTATCAAGATATGATTTGGTAAAATTAAAAGCCAATAAACCTAATGTGTTGACCATATTATGAGCATCTTTTTTACTGCCAGTCAAGATTTTAGGTAAATTTGTGTATGAACTAGTATCTCAAATAAATGCGCCTCGTCAAATCTGATGGGCAATCATGATGGAATTAATGGAAAGTAGGCCAGAAAAAATATTTTCAAATACTTGACATTGTGAATTCATCAATATGGCGTCATTTTGTGCCTTTCGATTTTGCATCCAATATGGTGTAAGTAAATTCAATGCTTAAAAGCTTTATTTCGCAAGCCAGCCAATTACACGCTTAGGATGAGTTCCTCATTTCTGAGTTGTTAATCATTAGTACAGTTAATGAGTACAGAATTTTTGAATGAAAAGGTATAGGTTGTGGAATAAACTATGAGTTGAAGTCGAATTTCGTTGTCTGACGCCATCTTAAAAACCAATATGGCGGCTTCCGCTGAACTTTAAAATGTTGAAAATTACTGTTGACATGAAACTCCAACAATATTAGTATTGGGTAAAAGGGCTAAACGAGTAAAAGTCGAATTTCGCTATCTGACGCCATCCGCTCAACTTTAAATGCTGTAAATGACAAAATATCGCATTAAACCGCTACTATTTGGATATTTGGTGAAAGGGCTGAACTAGAAGAAGTAGAATTTATTCTTTCCGACGCCATATTGAAATCCATAAAAATATTTCGAGTATTTATTAGATTTTGATGGAATCTTAGTACATTGAAACTTAAAAATATAAAATTTTAAGTTATAACACAGAAACTGGCAAATTTTCAGAGACGCTGGTTTTTTTTTCTTGAAATCTTTTTATAAAAAGACACCGTGACTTGAATAGGTATGTAAACAAACAGTACAGAGTGTTTTTTTTAAATTATTTAAAATAAAACGTTTAGTTTATCCATAACACAAACATCAACATATAGAAGAAGACATAATTTTAACAACCTGGTATTTTTGCATGGAAAATTGCGCAAAGATGTCTGAATTATTTTAATTTACAACTTTTTTTTTGTATGTTGAAAATTGAAAAAAAATTAGCGACTTTCAAGTAGAAACGGTGCAAATTTATGTTGCGCTTGCTACAGCCACAAACCAGACTCTAGGGGGAAAGTTCATATTAAGCCCCACGTGGCTAATACGCACCACTCTTGTTTGGAAGAACCTGTAACATTTGAAGCCTACAAAACAATACCAATTTATTTTAAATGCTGTGATTGGTCGTCGCAAGTATGAATTAAAATACCCCTGTGTCGTGTTAATTTCACAATTTAGGATTTTCTTCATTTAGATCTAAATTTCAAAACACTTTCAATTTGTATTTGTATTTGTATTTTGTATTTTACTTCATCTGACAGTATTGTCTACATGAATTTAGGAACTAGTTGTAACTCTACGTTATATAAAACAATATTCATTTATCAAAAAGTCGCAAGACGACTTAGCTGGCTACTTTTTCTAATTCTTGTTTTAAAAACATTAGTTGAAATACGGAATTCAAACAAGTTGTAGAAACTGTTGAACACCTTAAACATTGCACGCAGAGGTTCTTGTTGGCCGTAGTTGGTTCGCTGAAAATCGATTCGTAGGAATTCACTTCCTCTGAAGAGTCGGGGTCTAATGTTCATATGGACTTGCTGCAGCAACGCTGGACAATCGATGTCACCGTCGATCAGCTTCTTCACGAAGATGGCTCTTGCGATTATGCGTCTTTCGGATAGTGTCTCCATTCCAATCAGCAAGCAACGATGTTTGTAATCAGGAAGCGCATCAGGGTTATTCCAAGGTAGGAATCGCAGGGCATATTTGACGAACCTTGATTGAACTGCCTCAATACGTTTGGCCCAGTACGATGTGTAGGGACTCCAAACAACTGAAGCTGTTTCGAGTCCGGATCTCACCAAAGAATAGTACAGAGATCGTAGGCAGTATGGATCTCTAAATGATGTGTCACCAAGCAGAAAAATAGAATAAGACACAGATAGAGGAGAATTTAAACTATCGTTTAATGCTAAAAAATCATACTGAACTCGCAAAGGTATGTTTTTTATGGGTATGTTCTATCACGGCCCATGCACTCTTCATAACGCGCCAATCTTAGTATGCTGAAAATAGCATGAATTTTTCAAAACGGCCAATTTTCATTGAAAGGGTACACAGCAAAAAAAGTGTTGTAATATTACATCAAATACCTGCACATTACTTGAGTCACAAATGTTACTTATTATTACATCGTCTTGATGTATCGGACTGTTTGAAATAATTGCTTAATTTATGTACCGCTTATGTATAGGGCCCGAATTTCTTAAAAAAGAAATTATATTAGAAATGAGAATTAGAAATTATTAGAAATTATATTAGAAGCTATTGCTTTGCTTACATTTTTATTAAATTTTGGTAGTACTTACAAGTCATACAAATACAGCTGAGGTCCGTAATCTGTTTTTTACTTTTTGAAATGAAAACAATTTGAACGTCAATTGAGGAAAACATTGACTAGGGTAAGTGAGCCTAATTTCGCTATATTTTGTCAGAGGTTTTTAGATTTCATATTATTACGCTGAACCTTTAATACTAAGATATACAATTTTTTGATAACTAAGTTCCAAATTTTTTTCTGAGCTCTGTTTTGGTCTGAAATAATCATTTCAAGCCTTAATTTACGAAAAATATCATGTTTTATAAAGTGTGTCGATGTTCCTAATATGGCACTAATTGTTCCTAATGTTAACATATGAGTGTTCCTAATGTTAACATATGAGGAAAAATATATCAGCGTACCCAATATTACACTATTTGTTCCTAATTTTGTATATGGGTCTGTTTTTTTTAATACTTTAATGAGAAAAATCTCAAAACTCACCTTTTTATAAATTTTACAACGTTTTTGGAATATGAATGGAGAGATAAGGACTATTTAAGTCCTACGCAATATTCCTTTACGCTAGTTTTGAAGAAAGTAGTGGATGTTGAGCTTTTTGAAATTCAAACTTTTACTTTTCCAATGGATACATATATTATATTTCAAAAAGTAGAAAATTCATCGTAATGGATACATATAAGTACAGTCAAATAGAGCATCATACAACAGCATGGCTCGATGCAACATTTGTGTACCACAACACTTATTTAACTTTTATTTTGATATAATGGAATATAATTATCATTTAATGAAAACAAAATGATGATGCCATAGTTTCTCACATTGTGAGATAGTTTGTTAAAGTTTTTGATTCTCATAGGAAATTTGAAAAATCGAAATTTTTGCATTTTTGATGCTGTAAAAACTTAACACAATGTGACAGATTGGCTTAATGGTATTACCTACAAACTCTACACAGCAAAAAAAAAATGTAACTGTGGGCGATGTAATTTCAGGTGATGTAAGCCAATCTATGTACCTATTATTTTTGATTTTGGTTAAAATGTTACATCTAAACGATGTACACAACCTGAACGCGTCATGCAGTGTAATATTATAGCCTGCTCTGTAGTATAACATCAAGTAGTCAATGTTTATTCCAAATGACATTTTAAATTTTGCTCGTATCGAAACGGAAGAAACGGATTGTGAAACTCAGGAGCCTTTTTTCTGCTGGTAAGTCGTGTCAATATTCATAATACATCTAAGCAAAACTATTGGTGATAGTTTCTTGACATAATTCTTCGTTTTCAGAAATTTTGGTCAATGTTTATCGGCGATGCTAAAGATATTCACAGATTTTAAATAGCTGGATCTGAAGGTGAGTATTTTATGTTAAACTTTTTATCCTCCTTATGAACTATTTTATTTCATATTTAAACAGGAATTGATTGGCGTTTTCAAAAGCGAAATTACATAAGCCATCCAAGGGACAGAACATTTCCAAGTCTCGAAATGCGTGCGAAAAGCTGGAAGATGAGATCGTTCAAATCCCAGAAGAACGAAACAAGGCTGAACGTGGGATGCCCAAATATCTTGGGAGTTCGTGTTCAAGTAAGGCAGTCCATGATCAAACATACGAAATATTTCAAAGGGATTCTGGTGGGCTCGCCGGTGCAGGATTTACTGGATCTGTTTTTTTACGGTTTCTCTTTCTAAGACCTTATCAAAAAAGCTTCCCGTATTCAAACAGTCCCAGAAGAGAAGTGCTGTTTCAAAAACAAATCTAACAATGAATTTTGTGATTTTTTTTATATTCATCATTAGGTATATTAAAGGAATAAAATCATTTCTTTAAACTTTATTGCTGTGTTTAAATCTGATTTAGTTTTCCAATCTCGACATGCATATAGAGATTCCAGCCCGAAGCTTATTCCTAGTTGAATTCTTACGTCACATAATATTGTAAAAAAAAACGAATGTGTTAGAAATTTAGCCAAATTCAGAAAAAAAGATAACGGCAGCATCATCTTCGTGTTCGAGTTCGTCTGCTGCAATACATACTTTTAGTGTAATTTTTTTACATCAAAATCGTGTAGTAGCTTGTACATCAAAACAATGTAATATTAGATACCTTTAGCGACTCAAGTTAAGTGCAAGTTTTTGATGTAATATAGCATCACTTTTTTTGCTGTGTATATTGATTTTATTATCCTATATCAACACTGTTGGTGTATAAATATTTTTCGGACAATCATTTAATTTAAAAAAAATCCGTTACCAGTCTTGGCTAAAATGCATCGACATGCAAATGATTCACAGTTTAAACACTGATCACACTGACATGCCACTTAGAACAAAAATTTGGCTAATTAGGAACACATTGAAAATAGTGTTCCTAATTGTGGACATATGCTTTTTTCAGCTTTTACACGAAAAAAACATGGTTCTAACATACTTGTTACTTAAATCACGATAACAAACAATCCTACGAAAAATTTCAAAAAAATCGGTTGTCAAATTCAGCTTTAATCTTCCATTTCTGAACAGGTGTTTTTTAAGAAATTTGCTAACAATTCTATTCTATTTGGACATACTTTGAAACAAACTGGATTTTACGAAAAATCCTGTGAGTTAGAAAACTAATTTGTTTGTAGAATGAAAGTTCACATGGTCCGTTACATTATAATTTTTTTTATAATTGTGATAAGTGAAAAATAACGTCATAAACAGTCAAAATTGAAAAGTATGTTAACATTAGGTACACATGCCAAATTAGGAACACCTACCCTACTTGATGCGATATCACATAGAAAGTTTTGATATTACACTACACGACGTATTCGCATTGTGTACATCGTTTAGATGTATTATTGAAACAGAAATCTCTAATGCTACATCATCTCCAGAATTTACATTATCCATCGTTACATTATTTTTTGCTGCGTACAAAAAGTTAAAAACCATTTTTGGAACGTTGATTAAGCCCATAAAAATCTACTATCCAATTTTTTCAAATGTTGATTAGTCCATTTTGATTTTCTTTTTTTTTTTTTATTTCTTTTATTTTTTTTATTTTTTTTTTATTTTTTATTTTTTTTTTTTTTTTTTTTTGTAGTCAAAATGTCTGTAAGTACAAGTGTGTTTTTGGCCTTCGGCTGCTAGGCGCGTATATGCAACACAGTTTTGTTCAGTGGCTTTGAATATGGTTTTGAAAAATCAAGTTTTCTAAGCAACTAAATGAATTTGAGTAAGAAAAAAGCATAAGCATTTGTAAAAAAAACTTTTCTTCAATGAGTACACTCGATTTTTTCACAAAATGTACGTGAAATACATAGCAAATCAGTGATTTGCTTGGGTGAAGCATTTTAGAGCATGTTCCCTTAATTGAGTAATGAACTCTTTGGAGGTGGAACTCTGAGTTAAATATTCAATGCCAAACTGACATTAACAAACTTTCTAATAACTGGCATTGTCCTCCTCGCGCAAACGCATTTCTTATCTCTGGAAGAAATCAAATAAAATCTATCCCATATTCTATCACAAGACAAATCAGGATCGAAGCAATTAGCCAGAACGGATATTGTCGAATGATGAACCGGGAGCTGTGTGTGTATGTAAACCGGCAATACAAAAAAAAAATTCTTTGTTTCCAACCAACGCAAAAAAACACAACCACAAACGCAAAACCATCGACGCACAGTCAAGATGAGCTGTGCGTGTGTATGTATGTCAACCAATAGAAAACAGTTTTGAGTTTCGCATTCCAAACCCATTTCTTTTCCATTCTCATCTCTCTCCCATCAAAAACCAAGGGAGTAAAGAAAAACACCGGTCAAATGGCAGACGGCCAATGTAGTGTGGTTTTTGGTAATCGGCGGTGGCAAAAGGGCTATGTCAACCAACTTTCTTTTGCTAACCGATTGCGATGCACCATCAACACTGAGTACATGAGTAAGATATCGGACTGGCAAGCCGAAATGAGAAGAAGCAGTGAGTTCGATTTTAAATTTATCTTTTTTTTAATGAATTATCCAATAGGATGAAAATCCCATTTTTTTTGTTTCACATTCATGCAAGAACATGCATCATTTTGCTTGGGAGCTTGAGTCTTTATGCCAGTAGTGCTTATTCAATAATATCATATTAGGTGCAGTACACTTTTTATCACATTTTCAGCACAAATTTTTTTTACAGTTTTGGCTTCTTCTGCAAAACTACATGACCAATGGTCGTAAGGGGGCATCCATTAATTATGTAACGCAAAAAATGCACTTTTTTCCTTCCTCCCCCCCGTATGTCACAAATCGTAACGCTGCAACGCACCCCTCTCTGAAAATTACCTAACGCTGATAGATACCCCCCCCCCCCTCCCAGCTAAAATCATGTTCTTTTTTAAAAACGAATATAGGATCTCAATGAAACTTGATGTTTCCGCGACGATATTACTTTTTCCTATTTCTAAGCGTACATCTTTCGAAGATATGATGGCTAGCATCTTACAAACATCAAAATAGCTGAGATAAACATAAAAATTTTCGAAGGATTAAATCGTTACGTAACGATGAGCATACCTCACCTCCTCCCTTATGTCACTCTTCATTACGCTCGAGCTTACTCTATCCCTCCGCCCCTAGGAGCGTTGCGTAATAAATGGATGCCCCCTAACAGCTGTTGTTGCTTAGTTTGTGAACCTTTAGTTGAATTAAAAACAAATACAGGATGATCCGATAATGATGAGAATTTTTATCAAAACCCCAATTAACCGTAAAAACTGCTTCTTAGGCTCTTTTCAGCTGAATTTGCACTCTTTGATCAATTAAAACTCCGAAATAAGATGCAGGACTGACTTCTGCATCATTTTCAAAGGATTAAACCAAAGAAAACTTTTTTTGAATCCAAGAAACTATATTCACAGGCAAACAGAAAGGACACTCCATATTTTCAAATTTTTACCTTTTTTTTATTTACCTAGCAATAAGGGGAATAGTTCCTTTTGTTTTTTCCAGAGAAAAGGTAAATTTTACCTTCATTGGATTCACTGTCCAAAAAGGTAGATTCTACCGGTTTGCCATCTACTGATTAAATAGGTGAATTTTATTTTTTTTCATCTGCCGTATTTCACATATTGAGCACGAATGCAAACCTTTTCTAACTAAAAAACTGTTTAACCTCACTAAACGGCTTCTGCACCTTTATACTAGGTGAGTTGTACCGTTTTATTTACCTATTTACCGTTCTTTACCTAGCTGCGAGGTAAGCTTTACCTCGAAGAGGTATAAGCTACCTTTTTTTAGATTAATTATATTTCTATTTTAACTGTACTTTTCTATTCAGCTCAATTAAGGTAGACTTAACCTCGTTACTAGGTAAGATTTACCTGTGGAGCATCAGATTCGCGCTAAACCAGCTGAACGGGAGACAATCAACTTGCCTCGCTGAATATCGTTGACTGACTGCGGTGGGTCATGACATGACCAGGTCCCGGCAACGATACAGGATTCGTCTATGTATCGCGTGACCAACATCTTTTAACTAAGTGTTGGTGAATCTCGTTTTTAAGCTTTTTTTCCTCAGATTTAAGCTTTTTTGCCCTGAGAGCATAGGAGATGAAAGCTCAAATCTGAAGAAAAAAGCTTAAATCTGCCAAAAAAGGGGAAATCTGAGGGGAAATCTGAGAGATGTGCTCCATACGGTTTGTATAACATTGCCGGGAAGTGGACATGACACGACAAGACAGGCTAAGCCGTTGAGACTTGTGTGTATGCGTGTAGTGATGTCGATGAAGAGTATACCGACGGAGAAAGGCCTAACGGCCGCGAGAGAGAGCCGCTCGTAATTATCGGCTACACATTACCTTTTTTTGATTCAACTTTTTTCTTAGTGAATTGCAATTTTTTTCAGCTCAATTAAGGTAAAATTTACATCCCTGTCAGGTGAGTTTCAAATCGAAGAGGAAGAAGCTACTTTTTTAGTTTTCACGAGCGTTTACCTTGCTATCTTGATAAATTTTACCATTTTATGTGGGTATAGCTTGATCAAAGAGGTGAACGAAGACGCCACCAGATTGCGCTATTTTACTTTTCGAAAATTCTTTTCTCATTCTCTATCATTCTTCTATCATTGTAGCTGTTGGAAATTAATTATTTTTTCCTGATAACCAGAAGTTTTATGAAGAAATTCCATGTGAAAAGCAATCAAAGAATGTATGCGATACATAAAACCGTTTCTCGGTTACGCTTGATTGCTTGGACGAAAAACGAAAGTAAAAGATTCTTATAACATTTCTTTTGAATTATTCCAATTGATTATTAAAATATTTGATTCTAGAATCTTAAAACTTTGTATTTCGTGTAGGGCGATGCTCCACGGAAAATCCTAAGATGAACGATTATATTCCAACTGCCGGATTCATGAGAGATTCAAGCCTGACCTCCTATAACTGTTGGAACTGCAGTGCTTAGTATATGTTAGTATATTTTATCTGTTAAAGTTTCCAAACATCAAATAATAACAATTGGCAAAAAATTTAACAAAAAAATGAGTAATGAATTTCAGTTTATTTCATCATTTCCCACAAAATTTCTAACACACTAATACACAACTCAACGAGAAATAACATGGAATGGATTATCGGCACTCGATCAGCTTCCACTGGCAGAATCGGGAAGATGAGTGAACGTTCCAAAGTAAATCGTTTGGTAAAAGTTCGCCAAATGAGACGCATAAGCCGGTTCAATTTTCTTAATATGAATCTTGTTGATATACATTTTTGTTGTATTGTGTCTCATTGGGCTCATTGGGTCTCATTGTGACTCACTGGGGTCCACTAAATTTTTAAATAATCTGTCTCTGTCAAATAGAATGATTTGCTTTTGTCCTTTTTCTGTACCTAGATATTTAGTATGCTAAACGGACCTTATCCATGCAAGGAATATTTAAATCAGGTAGTGTCGAGAGCCATATTGGATTTTTTTTTGTGACGTCACAAAAACGAATGTATCGAAAATTTATATGCGAATGGCAGAAATTTCAAAGAAAAACATATTTTAGAACGAAAATGAATTCCAATTACATTTTGATTGTGTTGTAAGACCTCTATTTCACTATGTTATGAAATTTTCTGGTCCTTTGAAGATTGCATTATGTTTTTATCTCATTTTAATAATGAACGCAATGTCATCTTGAAGCTAAAACGTTCAAAAACGAAGATAAAATTTACTTTTAAAAGGTCTAGCTGGTAGTTATTAAGTGTTCAACTGATTGTCATGATTTTTATCCAATCGGTTTACCATATTCAATTCTTATGTAGAAAAATTAACATCAATTGATTACTGTTAACTCGATTTACTAAAATGCGAATAAATAATTGTGGTTTTATATAAAAGTTTGTTTTTTGATAACTTTTTAGTAATAAGGATCTTAAACTGCACTGACTTGATCATTTTCATGGAAGACTTTGAACTAATTTTCAAGTTTTGCAAATTTGAGTAAGGAAAATCCACTATTTTTTCGAACTTCGATGGTCTATTTCATACAAAAATTACTCGAAAATCCATCTTTTTTCGTACCAATCTTGAAGAGCAAGAATCCTTCTAGAATAACAGGTATAAGAAGTGGAACAGCAAATTCATCAAATTATCAACGAAAAAGGCAAATTTCCTAGTAAATTAACAGATTTTTCGTGATTGTGACGTCGCAGTGTGTACTAATACTAAAGCAGGGCTGCCTCGACACTACCTTCTTTAAATATTCCTTGTTATCCATGATACTTTTTGTACTACCGCAAAACTATTGCAAATGTTTATAATAATAACTTTGGACTTAATATTCTAAACTGAATATTTAATGACTGGAATGAACAGCGCAAAGAAATATTTGTTTATTTACACTTTTCGTTACATCACAACCATAGGCATCCTGGATTATTTCATAACATTCTTTCTATTTGATAGGCAATACCGACACCATATGGCAATGCCATTATTTTGCGAAAAATCATACGAATTTAGTGTTTTGTCTGTTGCCATATGAACTGGAATTAAGAAAATCTACCAAAGATTGCTTATCTGAAAATTTCACAAGAATTTTATCAATTAAGTAAATTCTTACAGCATTTTTTGAGATGCAATTTGATGTAGAGCACAATTTATATTCATATTTTTAAGTAAGTTTTGATATTCTTGTCTCTAGATACATAAGCGTTTTTGGGAACTTTGACAATTTGGAATTGCTTTAAAACGAAGTTTCATAACTATTCTATAGGTTCTTATAGAACTATTGCTACTTTTAGTAGTGAGCTTGAACCTTCCATTAGCTATGACCCCATCAATGTGTGACCCCTAAAACACATCAAACAGGAGCCCGCCTAGTATTGTCTGAAAATGGCATAGATTAGCATCATTATTTTGTTCCGCGAGGTCTAAGATTGATCCGTGTTGATCCGCGAGTCGTTTGTTAACAACATTCTAGTAAACCGAACGTTCAGTTCAACTATTCCACCCACAGTCAAATGGTCAAAATGTGCAACTGCAAGCTAGACATATGGTACGGTCAATCTACGACCGGATTCTAACATGGAACCACGGTCAAAAACACGCATAAACATGATGGCAGATCAAATGTTTCGATAGAGATTGAGAGACGGCAAACCATCAGAAGAATGGTCCTGAAATAGACATTTTGCGGATCATTAGCATACCGAATGGTCGGCAACAGTGTTGCTTCTCTAAGGGTCCTCCACGCGAAAGAGCGTGATTTCGCAAACCGTTTAAACCCTTTGGAGATTGATGGCTGTCTGATGGATGTTGGGTCCATGTGCCCACCTCTGTTTGAGCAAGTTTAAGTCACGATTAAACATACACTGCCGGCCAAAAGTTTGGGATCACCTGCTAAAAAACATGCAAATTTTGATCGTTCATATCTCAGCCGACTTAGGACATATTGCAAATCTTCTGATCTCATTTGAAAGATAATTAGCAATAGCTATTTCGGAGATGTTTTGCCCATAAATAATGTTTTAGTTTAGCTCATAAAACTCAACCTAAAGTTAGAACATTTTCAAAAAATCGCACTCAATATTCAAAGCCGATCATCTTGGGATAGGGTGGACCAAATTTCAAAATTTGAGTTGCATTAGAATCCTTATTGTATACTTCTCAAAACACAATCAAAAAATTGTGTGCAAAAATTTAAGAATGTACTTTTAATTAATAAAATAGACACTTGAGTTATCGTCCAAAAGTTTGGGATCACCACTAGTATGGTGTATCGGCCAAAAGTTTGGGATCATTCTTTCTCATCTAACATCGTATTCCAGATCTGAAGGGTTCATTTGAAAGCTTAGGAATTGTTGTTTTTTCATAAATTCGTTAAAAAATATATTTGAAATCCATAACCATGAAGTATTCACAATCATAAGTGTGAATTCTCAAAAAACTATTAATTTCAGGTAAATTTTTTATAGTTATCACTTTAAAATATAATTTTTGTATGAATTTATGAAAAAACAACAATTTCTAAGCTTTCAAATGCACCCTTCAGATCTGCAATACGATATTAGATGAGAAAGATATGAATGAGATAAATTTGCATGTTTTTGGCCGATACACCATACTGAGGGGTGATCCCAAACTTTTGGACGATAACTTAAGTGTCTATTTTATTAATAAAAATTACATTCTTAAATTTTTGCACACAATTTTTTGATTGTGTTTTGAGAAGTATACAATAAGGATTCTAATGCAACTCAAATTTTGAAATTTGGTCCACCCTATCCCAAGATGATCGGCTTTGAATATTGAGTGCGATTTTTTGAAAATGTTCTAACTTTAGGTTGAGTTTTATGAGCTAAACTAAAACATTATTTATGGGCAAAATACCTCCGAAATAGCTATTGCTAATTATCTTTCAAATGAGATCAGAAGATTTGCAATATGTCCTAAGACGGCTAAGATATGAACGATCAAAATTTGCATGTTTTTTAGCGGGTGATCCCAAACTTTTGGCCAGCAGTGTATTTCTTGGAAAAAAGGGACCTGGCTGCTAAAATGGTTTTAATCTTTAACCATAAATTGAACTCACTGATTCAAGTAAGTCGATTCCATAAACCACGCTAAGACAACCTGATGCTCGGCAGGAATAGATTTGTACCCGTCAATCAGTTGATTGTTTTGAAAACTCAATTTTACCGGACTAAACTGTATGTATTGCATTTTTTGGCAATTATCTACCAGTGATCTCTTGCTCTCCTTGTCTGCACTTTTACTTAGCTATCTTTCGTTGCACTATCACTTATGATATTGATGATCCAACTATTAACAACTACCTCCAGACTTCATTAATCCATTACCTAGAGCTGTCGGTAAGATAGTGTCTTACTTTATTTACTTTTCTTGCGATGAGAATCTATACAATGTATAGTAAAAATATATTGCGTTTAAATTATTTCTAGAATAAACGTTGACCATTGTTTTTAATCAGTTGAAATAATTTCCCAAAACATAAAAAAAACTAACGTTACAAATAATCAAAATGTTATTATTACTACTAGGAGAATGCTGCAACCATTTTTATCTTGGGATAACAACGCATTAAGGCGCCCACTTGCCCGCGATCGTTTTCCTTCTCTCTTCAGTTTATTCCGTTTTCATCAATACAAAATTGCATCCACGGCATCAGAGCCGGTTCTTCGAGAAAGGTGAAAAATTATCATGATTCGATTAACGTGATATGCCCCATACACCGGTAGAAACAACAAGGACATAAAACCAGCAGCAGCCAGCCGCAGATTTGGCTTATAATTTTTATCGACCGCCGCCATTTGGGATCGATTGACGATGCCGAGGTAATTGCTTGTTATCACACTTGTTATTAAGATCGAAAAATGGTGCGTATGTTTATTTCTCCCCTTATGGGGTGCTTGCTGCTTGGTCAAAGTGAATGGGATTTAAATTTGTTTTTACTTTTTTTCTTACGGCTTGTTAAAATCATCGCTCTTCCAGTTCAAAAAACATTGAGCATACACATTTTTGTCGGATATATACAAACTTTTTATTCAAAGAGGATTGTGAACTTTAACAAATAAGAACTGATAAAAGTTGGTTTTTTTCATAGAATAACCTCCTTTATTGAGATTGAGAGATGTCACAATTTTGTCGATTTTTAAACGAAGCAATAATGGAAAATCAATGGTAGCAAATTATGTTGTTTTTCACATGGTTCAAGAAATATATGAAAGATGAAGCATATATCAAAATGAGACCGGAAATGTCCGAAAGTTTGTCATAAAGTTTATTTACAACTCATTTTTGAATTCATCATAATGTTTAGTTTAAGAGTTTACCAAAGTTCTATGATGCAAGTTTAAGAGTTTACCAAAGTTCTATGATGCAAAAATTCCAATTCCTGACAAAAATAACATTTTCAATATCAACTATAAGAAATCAAAATTTCTCCACTATTGTGAAAATAATCTGTATGAACATCTCATCATAATTTAAAAAAAAACAAAAGGAATTTATATAGTGTTGATGATGTCCAAGTAAAAACTTACTCTTACAAATCATTATATGCAGAAAAAACTAAATGCAAATCAAATTAAGGAAAACAAACAGTTTACAATTGTCGTTTTCATAAATGCTGGCAAATAAAATGAAAATATGAGTTTCATCTTCACTTCTCGCTACTCATACATTTAAACTTGTTCAACCTGAACCCTACAATACTCTAAGCTAAGGTTGCCAGATTGCCCGGTTTTATCCGGGTCTGCCCGGATATGTAATAGAAAATTTGGAAAAAGTCCGGCCCGACCCGGTTGCTCGGATTACATTGGAAAAGTCCGGATTTTGCCCGGGTTTATTCTCATTTTCATCCTCAAATCACACTTAAAAAAACAAATTCTGCTATATATTTTTTTATTTATGCGAAATTTTCTGTGCAAATTTCATCAAAATAATCATGAAAAGTTTCTTGAAAGCTTTGAATACGATTTAACATCGGTTGATAAATTTTCATGAAAATTTTTTTTTTCAACTTTTTTTCTTAAATTTTTGATGAGTAATTTCTAGGTATTGACCAAATTTGTCCGGATATTGCCAAGATTGGTCGACCATTTTGAAATCAACTGCCCGGATTTTGCCAGGTTTAAAGATAAAAATAGCCCGGTTTTTCCGGCCCGGATACGTGCTGAAAAAATTCTGGCAACCTTGCTCTAAGCCAAGGGTGAACAACCTTCTGAATCAACGGTCCAATTTGATTTCCATTTTTTTCGATGGGCCGCACATAAAATAATTCTTTTTCATAATTTCCTGATCTTCAGAGCATACGAATGTAAACTTTCTATAATTACAAATTAAGCGAAAATATTTTAAATTGAAATTTAAAAATTCGTTTTTCCTACGAACGATGATAAGGACCTTTTTATCATAAAGTTTCGTAAAAGATGTTGAGCAAAGTTAACAAAGTTCGAAAAAAATATACTTTTACTGATTCATTAGCAAATTTATTCAAAGAGAGTTTACATTCTTGATTGTTAATTTTTAAAAGATTTTCGTCATTAAAGTTGGAACCCCTGGGAAGGGCTTAGGGACACCAATACGTGAAATTTTGTTTCAGTAGGATGTGGTATCATTGAAACTAATATTCGAATTCTTAAAAAGTGTTTGCTTTCTATTCTGAAAATCCGGACGAGTACACCTCAGGATCAATTGATACCCATCGGAAATTTGACTGAGAAGTACAAAATCCAAGACTGAAAAACTGTTGAATTGAAAAACTGAACTACAAAATCCAAAAATTATAAAACCGATTGAAAACATAAGCAGAAGAGAATAATTTAATTGTTATAATATGAATTTATAGTTTTAATTATGTTTTAAAAGCTGTTGGCTCAAAATGATTAAATTATATATCCTTAGTTTAAGTATTATTACTTTATTAAGGAAAATGAAAATACAGGATCCTATCCTAGCTTACGATAATTTTTGAAATTTCATGAAATATTTAATAAGCAGTGCTGTTCTATAAGTGTAAAGACTCAATTGGTAGCCTTTTCGAGTATTTTTATCCTACAATTTAATCTCTGCCAGAAGAGAAAAATATTATCAACATTATGTGGTCATCAGTAGTTCTCAATTTTTTCATTAGCTTTTGCTGACTTGCTATAAGTGATTAATTTTGAAGTTGGAATCCTCGAGCCGAAAAAAATAACTCCTATTCAACATTTTTGACAATAGTATTGCACTTATGACTTTTAAAGAACACAATGAATGATGAATTTCTACAAAAATGTTACCAATCCGAATGATTTTTAAATGCAAATAAATGCAAATCAATGCACGTGAAATCAATTTTCAAACAAGCCGACATTTTCATTATTTTTATTTTTATATTAATAAGTATTTCATGATAACGA
The DNA here is from genome assembly GCF_029784155.1 of Uranotaenia lowii. Taxonomy (NCBI): domain Eukaryota; kingdom Metazoa; phylum Arthropoda; class Insecta; order Diptera; family Culicidae; genus Uranotaenia; species Uranotaenia lowii. Next base: position 86,896,536 of record NC_073692.1, read on the forward strand.
AAAATTTATCGAAGGAAAAATTCAAAAATATAATTCGATTTGAAAATAGTTTCGTGGGCCACACAAACAGGTCTCGAGAGCCGCGTGCTGCTCATTCCTACTCTAAGTAGCTGGTTAGAATTGGACCTGAGTTCAAATTACTAAAACTGACATCTTGAACAATATTTTTTATTAGTTTTTTGGAAGATTTCAAATTTCTACTTAAATGCATACAAAAAAGAACGATATTGAACTCTCTCTTAAAAAAAAACAAACATACTCAAAAACCATAATAAATTTGAACAATTGGGCAGGAGCATATATCAAGTTCTTCTCCTTTCCTTTCATCCTCCCCCCTCACCGAAAAAAATCCAAAGAAGGGAACTAATATAGTTTAAATTATTTTATGTAAATTTAAAAAAAATATTCGAAAGATTTTAAGAGCGAAAAACTAATTGTGGAAGATAGAAATTATTTCACCTTTTAAATTCATGATTTTATTGATTTTTTGATGAAAAATAACTTGATTTTTAGATTAGATTTTTTTTGAAAAAAAAATCAACACCAGAATTAAAATTGAAGATCAATTAGAGAATTTTAATTTTTTCTGTTGGCTTTGAAATTTTAAACTTAATTTTATAAAAAAAATCAACTCACCCAAAGAAAAGGTTTCCAATAGTCATAGTCTTTCTGCTCCAGCCAATTTTAAAAGAGCCCACAGCGTTGGCTTTCTGACGTTTGGACATCTAGTTTAACAAGCTTAGTCTTGCGATAGGAATTTTTCTGTGCGAATTTAAATGGGAATTTTTTATGGGAATGGGATTTTTTTTTCTGCCATCCACACGCAAAACATTGACCGAATATATTCTCGCTAACTGACAGTGCTTGACCAGTAGTTCTTTCTATCCACCTTTGTCTTGTGATGGGATATGGGATATGTTATATTTGATTTTTTTCAGACATATTTAATCCGGTGGCGCTGGGAGGACAATTCCAGCAGGTACAAAACTTGTGAATGCCAGGCCGACATAGAATCTTGTGCCGATTATTCCACCTCCCGGGATGTCATGGTTGGGGTAGAGTCTGATCTGTGGGTGAAGAAATATCATATCTAACTGTAAGAATTGGTCGATTTTATCTCATCTGAACTAAACAAAACAATTTTTTCCATGCAACAAATCTTGTAAAGCAGCCCCCTAATAGGTGATTTGGTATGACCAACATTGATGAGAAACATTTACAACAAAACTGATTGTCATCCCTGTATGCAGCGTTTCGATTCCGAGGAATCATTTTTCATTTGCATCATTAGCTGGGTAGCAGGGAGCAGATTTAGTGCTGCTCACGTGTACATGAACATGATATAGTTTTACTGCACTGATTTGGCTGAGAAGAGGGCTACTTACCAGCTCAAATGAAGGAAGATGTATGATATTCAGGGGAAAAGGTTCAGGAATCGTTTTCCAGACATGGATCTTTTATTAATTTCTAAGCATAACAAATGGATAACAGAACTCCTGCTGTTAAGTAGGAAATTCCGCTAGGATGTAAGTAACTCCCCTTTGTTATTTGGTACCCTTTCCGGGTTAAGCATAAAGAACGAATAAATAGTTGTATTAATTCTAATTTAAATCAATTTTTTCGAACATTTTTCTTCAAACTCTATTCCAAATGATTGGAACGCTTATGCGTTTCTTTCATTCAATCATTAAACGCTCTCGAAAGGCAACAACGGTAATCATATCAGGCAACGAGCAAATGTTAATTGAAACCCTAATGGCATGTTTCTCGTGGCAGAAATCCTGTACCGCCCTCTCGATGTTCCCCATCATTTTGATTCAATTTTTTTTCTCCACAAAATGACCATTGACATAAACGCGCTTGTGAGCGTCAAGCAATTAAAAGTACCAAAGCAATAATCACACCACCAGACCTTTCATTTCATTCAATCCGTATGGTCTTCACTGGTGCTTATTTTTTACCTCGCTTACATAGGAATGTGCTTGAAAGAGTATGGATAAAATAGCATAAGATCATTTTATTCTAACAAACCATTTATTTGATTTGGGTTTTTGAAGTACGTTTTTTCAAAAAATGATAAATTGAAAAGATGTATATATGTATGTTTAAAAAATACATACGAGAGATCTAAAATCACCAAAATAAACTCAGATCACCTGACATAAGTCTTAAAATAGTACGTTTGAAAATGAAATCACTTTGATCTCTTTTTTACTTAGTTCTTAATCAGCCATGTGGTGTTCTGTCTGTCAATTTTATTGAAATTAAGAGATAATGATTCCATTAAGTAAACCTGCCTTCTTAACCCAATGAGCTGATGGCAGTGCGTTGACAATCATTCCAAGCAGCACAGCCAATTTGTAAATGGTATCATTCAAAATATCACGATCTCAGCATACACTGACTTCAACATGTGTCTACGCCATTAGTAAATGTTTTTTCTTTGAATTCATTGAGCCAATAGAAGTGCAGAAGCACGATATGTTGCAATAAACAGAAGACGTTTGAAATTATTCCTATTGGTGCTAATCATGCTGTACGATGTATAATCAGTTAGTTTTTTTTCTGTCACGCTCGTATGATTTAACGTTTCGATAATGAATTAAAATAGATGCTGTCAAAAAGGAAATAAATTTCATATATTTCATAGATTGAAAGATCGATTGTCAGTAGGTTCATCACAGTTTGTTCCAATTTCCTTTGTATAGGAAAAAAAATTTTGCACTTTCAGTGGAAAGAAGTTAACCGACTTTGGTGTGGATGCCGTTGCATAGCTTATTAGCAAAACTGAAGCAATTAAAGCAACAGGGTAATTAACAGCGTCGGATGTTGCCACTTCAAATTATACCATCTACGGGTGCTGGATAAAGGTGATTTTAATTAGAACTCCCTATAGATAGGAACTCTCTTATGGAGTGATTTTGGCCCAGTTTTTTTCTTTTCCGGTGATATATATAAAAGATAGCATAGTTCTTTTAGAAATGGGACAGTTACGAATGCGTGTATCTCAAAAACCATTAGTTTGATCGAAATACTTTTTATGAAAGAAATGAAGATAATCTTAATTTATGAAAAAAATTAAAAAATATATTTATCGTTTTTTGTAAGAAAAAATTCTACTTTATTCTTGTTACCTCCCATCAGTTTCTGCTACTTTTCGGTCCAATACTTCTCTTTTAAAATAAACTGAGGGCAATTTAGTGGATACAACTGAATATAACAAAACATTATTATTTTTTAGTCATTTAAATGCGTTTTTAATGGAAATTCTGCTGGTAAAATCTGAAAATAACGAAGTAAAACCATCATGAGATTAATATTAAGGTATAATCGGCTAGTATAGATCGTAGGATGTGAAGGACGCATACAAGAGTACTCTTTTTAGGATTTTAAAAACAGAGAAAATCAAAGTTTTTGTTTTGAAGGTTTGTTGTTTTTTTCCACAGGAGCAGAATCTTGCCAAACCATCATAATTTATACAAAACAACCAGCATATACATACTTTATTATCTTGGGGCCCTGCCAAGTGCAGATACGGTATGAAATTCAAACGCCGAATTTGTATGAAATTGGATTTTTTATAAGTTTTGTCGCTCATCAGAAATCTACTGTCTAATAGCTTCGGTACCGATTTTAAAGCTTACAAGCTCTGGAATTAACAAAAAATTATTGTTAGATGTCAGCTTTGTATGACTCATTACTAGGCAACATTTTCAGGTTATTATAGAATTTTTTTTTTGGATATTTCAGCAATCTAGACTTAGTTCTTCGTTTATTCAAAATTAAAAATGCTGGTATGAGACTTGACTTCCCTGTTGACTCTTCACCGTAGTTGCCGATCATGTGCTTCACTCCATTTTGATTCGAACTTTGTCGACATTTTTGAATTTGTTCAAGAGTCTGCTAGATTTTTCATTAACGCTGTTTAATTTCAGCATAAAATAACTTCTTTTTAGAGTAGCCTTCAATTTCTTAAAAAAAAAGCTTAAACTATACTCAAATCAAACAAGCCCAATCTTCCAAAATCTTTTGCAAGTTTCAAGATTCTAACCTTTGAAGAAAATAAATAAAATTTTTCAAAAAAAAAACATTAAGAAAAAAAAATTTGGATCAAATTTGCTTGATGTAAACTTGATCTAAATAAATGATTTTAATTTCAAATTTGGCTTAAAAAAAACTACAATGTTAATAATGTTAAACAATACACCGAAAAATATAAAAATTTGTGCAGATTTTTAGGTGAAGATAACGAACATGTTTTGTTGAACATTTTCTTTCTTTTCTCTAAAATATTTGTTCATAAAGAATCAATTTTATCATTAAAGTCCTATGGAAGATTTTTTCTTGAAATCTAATTTAGGATATCTATATATATATAAAGTAATTTCCGTTTGTTCGTTTGTATGTTTGTCTTCAATAGGCTCAGCCGCCTTAAGAGCTAGAGAGCTGAAATTTGGCCTGGGTGCTCATTAGGACCAGGAATGATGAAAAATGTTTTTACATTTTCGGATGACCCCCATTTGAAGGGGGTCGTCCATACAACAACGGTTTTATTCCCACGAACCAAAAGTCATGGCACCCATTTTGCGAACCGATTTTCGTTTCCGTTCGTTTCGTTGGCGGGATTATTTTCACCATCACCATGGGCCGGGTATTAAATAGAAACAACGACCATCCAGAGCTCACATGTACTGGATAGCAAAGCTTGCTGAGCATTAAAAATTTGGAAGTGAAAATTTAGGCGGGTGTTTTTGTACCTTCTACTGTTCAAAGCACGTGCTACCGGTAGGTACGAGATATTTGGATACAATTATAAGCCTACATTTTGATTGAAAAATACAACTAGCCTGTTAGGAATATATTGACTAGAATAGTAGTGGCTTTCAAAGTGCTCTTTACCGCCGCTGGGGGGCTTTGAGGGTCAACCATTTTTATATTTTTGGAATTCCTCATAGAGAAAGAAAAAATTTTTAGATTCAGAGTTATAAGCTCAAGGCTGTGTTTTAAACGCTTCAATTGAGATTTTCATAGGAGATTTTAATAGAGGATTTTAATAGAGGATTAGAAAATTGATTAGATAATAAAATTTGAGGTTTTGAGTTTTATACAATTCGATATCACTGACCAATTTCTAACTTTGATTGATGATCAATGTGGTCGATTCTACCATCCATTCATGGGATGTTTGTGCCCATGAAAAAAAAACAGAACCAAAAAAAACCTTTTTCATAATATAGAAATGGTGTTTTCGAGATGATTTGTTTTCGATAACTTCAAAAAGCTATTAGTAGAACTTTCAACATTTAAGATACTTTAATAATAAAACAGTGCGAAATTGAAAAGTAAAAAAATTCACACATGCAATTGAAAACATGCAAAGTGAGTTCTCAACATGCTTCAACAAAGCTCGGATTTTTTTTCAAAAAAATCTTAGTAAATGAAACTTAAATATACCATTTTACAGGGAGATCATCCATATTGAAAAGTTGGATAATCTTCAACGGATAATTTCATTAGATAGGGGATGGAAAAGATAAAAAAGCAGTTTAATCTTTTGTAGATAAAACTATTGGGCCAATTCTATTCAATCTTCCTAAGAAATGATGGTTGTTAAAAATGTTTTTCATGAAAAGATGAATTAGCAAACCAGGATTTTTTTTTTTAATTTTCATTAATTTAAATCTTATAACTATAAATTTTTCGATAATACGAAAACGATAAACAGTGAATATTCTCAATAAAAACTTTAAAAAGACTAACAAAACTATAATGGCCAAACTTGGGCCAAATTTCTTATAATGATGAATATAAAACTTCCAAAATTTCGAAAAGTCTAACGATTCATTTTGATTTATATTGTATGTGAACCCGAGCAAGGCTGGGTAAAATCAGCTAGTTTTTCATAAAACAATACTTAAAAAAATTACTCAAATTCTACATTATACTTGTGATTTTCAGCTGAACTCTGTGTACAAACTAATTCTGATTAACAAAAATTGAAATCTGGAAATAGAATTGACAAGCATATATTAAAGTTTATGTTCTCTTAAATTCCTCAACAATTTTATGTTGATTGAAAAACTCATTCACTAGCAAAATCTTTTTTCTGAATTTTCAATCTGAATTCTGAACCTGAATTCAAAAATTGAACTTTGAATCTGTTTCCGAATTTCAATACGGTTTCTGAAATGTACAAAAAAAACTATTTCCTAATCTTATTTCTGAATCAGATTTTTATGAGCCAAGCCCTCATGAATCTGAATGAAAATGTGAATTTCATATGATGAATCTGAATCTGAGTTTTCAATTTTGCTTAGAAGCTATAAATATTTTGTGTTAAAATAAAGTTTAAGAAATTTGAATATGAATATAAAACAAAATTCTTCTTTTTTATATTCGAAAAACTATAATTAAAATATTGGAAATGCATTTGATTTTCGAAAAACATGATTCAAATTTGATATGAAGTGCAAAACCAAATTTGAACCAGGATTTCAAAGCAGCTCTTCATTCCTGATTTTTATGACTATTCGAACTGAATTTCAAGAATCCTTAACTTGATACAGAATCAGATATATGAAAATATGTAGAAATACAATTTTGATTATGGAAATATGGAACCATGGGTTTAATTCAAAAATTATTATTCAGACCTGAATTTCTATGATACGGTTGCCAGATTACCCGGTTTTAAAATTTTTGGAAAAGTCCGGTTCGACCCTGTTGCCCCAATTTCATAGTAAAAGCCCGGATTTTGCCCGGGTTCATATTCTCATTCTCATCATCATCAAACATTAAAAAAACATTCTTGATTTTTTATAAGTAATTCCTCGGTTTTGACCAAAGCTGCTCGGGTATTGCCCGGATTTTGATCGACAATTTTGAAAATCAAATGCCCGGATTTTGACAGTTTTTTATGTATATAAATCAGCCCGGGTTTGTCTTGCCCGGGTACGTGCTGAAAAAATTCTGGCAACCTTATTCCATGAACAAGTGAGAAAATTGCTGCTCTATTATAATAATTTGATAATGAATTTAAAATTTTAAGTGTAAAGTAGCATGCTTTTTTGGACCTTCTTGAGGGGGGTTTAATCCCAAACCCCCGCCCCCTCCCCACCGTTTCTACGCCCTTGAGTTAATGTTAATTTGGAGCAATTTTATCAAGTCTACCAATCTTTTCAATTGTGTCAATTTTGTTAATTTTCACAATTTTGTAAAAATTCGTCCAATTTGTCGTCTCCCAATTCTATAAGTTTCGTCTTTTTTTTCTTTTTGTTATTTTTGTATTTTTTTCAAAATCATAAATCATAATCTTTATGTCAAATTTTGTTAAACATAAAAATTTTGTTACACATAATGTTACTCAATTATTATTTCTATATCCTCACTACCTTCACTTCGAAGGATTTCAGAGCAAACGATTAAGTGTTTGAAACACATGGATAGGCATCTGTTTTAAAATTGTACTCTTGAATTTTTATTTTTATTATACTAATGCTTAGAAAAAAGTTCAATTAGACTATACTTGTTTCAATTTTTTTTAATGAAACGGGACCATACAGGATATGCCAGGATCCAGTCATTCAGCACCAACTCTAAGTAGCAAATACTTTTATCTTATAAACAATTTTGAATCTTTATTTATTTTTTAATCAAAATTTTAGGATTTAGAATTTAGAAACCTAAAATTCGTTGATTAATTTTTGACATACATATGTATCCAAACAGCCAGTAAAAAGGTCTATAATCCACTGTCATGTGTATTAAATCTATTTTTTTTATCAATAACACTTAATCGAAATGTTGTCAATAAAGCAAAAAATGATCCACCAAAACAGAAAAGGTGTGAAATGTTCACATCACATTGAATCCGGTCCATATCGCGAGTGAACCATCGCAAGCTGTCACCTCAAATCATGGCCAATAATGGAACAAATAATATAAAAAATGTGATCATGAAAGCATTCTTCATGCGCGTGATCTCTTCAGAAAAATTGGCATGAAATGCGGTTATATTCACATTATTTTCTTCTTGCACCAAACTTCACCAAATTAGGTTCGTTTCTCGCAGGAATTCCTCGAACATGCGGTGTTTTTCTTTCGAATTATCTGAAAATGACAGCCGTGAAACCACATGATATTGTTGACTGTCGATTAGTTTTGACGGTAACATCTCTTTTGGGTGGTTTCACAGTGGATGCCTGATGAAATGTTAAGAATTTATTTAAAAAGTATCCTTGACTTACCGATTTGTTTGTTCCCATGATCAATTCTCTTAGATTATATCTATTCTTTGTCAGGCTAGGTAATTCTTTTTGGAAAGTAAAAAAAAATCAAAAAATCGTGGTCCAAAAAATCATGATACCTATTGGGTGCATGCTTTCAACAAATTTTAACGACTTTCGGTAAAGTCAAACTGATTCAACATTAACAACCGCAGGACTCATGAAATCTGATCCTTCCGATTCGGTTCAGAAACCGTAAACTTAAGAATGAACCCCATATTTAGGTCAGCAACAATTCCTCCAAGGATTATCCGCACACATGAATGGGCGCGTTTCATCGCTCTCGCTCGTCAACGAAATGCGCTGCCCGGTTCAATTGTTGAATTTCGCGCTCCTCCAAAAAGGCCATTTCAGAGTTATTGCACACGGTGCGGAGGAAATAAAATCTTTCAAAAATTTATCGCCCAATGGCTTTTCGGTTAAGTGTGACCATGATGGCTGAATTATGCACTTATAGCGCTTCCCGGTTTCAACGACGACGGTTGACCATTTGTGGGTCGACGAGTGCGCATTTTTGGCTATCTCGCGGTCTTTTCCTCCTCCCTGGCCAGGTCGCGGATCTGCTGCACCCTGACGGCGAAACTCGGGAGGATCCAGCTAGCCGAGCCATGCAGCCAGCAGATGCTACTTTATTACCGCGGCCCGGGACATTAACGAGTCGGTTTACAAATTGCCGTCTGAAATATGGAGGGATTATTAATTTTAAGATTTATTGCAGTTTTAAGAATCGCTTTGTACTCTAAGTGAAATAAAACATGATTCGTATGTCACAGGGTGGAAGTTTATACGGAAACATGGACAATTTCTGTGTTGTTCTGTTGAAAGTTATGGCTGAACATTACATTCTTTTTAGATAGAAACATGAAATCCACAGCACTTGAAGATCAATTCAAACAGGTACATATATTTTGAGCTGATTTATTACCTATCATTATCATTATTTATGATAAATGAAAAAAAAAACGTTAATGAATGTGTACAACACAAGAAATGAAATGTAAACCCAATTGCCATCATATTCTTACACATTCAAACGATCAAAATGATGCATGTATCATTCAAAAAATACTTAAATCTTCGAGATAATCCTGACTAAAACTACTCTCACTGCCTTGCTTCTCAACTGAAATGTCGATCATTCATTTTGACGTTATTCAAAGTCATCGAAAGACGTAAGAAAAAAAATACAAAAATCCTGCATATCTGTTCACTTATTACTAAAAAAACAGATGTAAGTTCAAAATAAATGTATGACCTATCCGAGAAAATGCAGACATAAAAAAAAGTCTAAAAGCAGCTTATTTTCAAAAATTGTTAACATTCTGAGTTTTCTGATTAAAAAATCCAATAATGAAAAACCTTCAATCCACTTTAAAAAAATTCTCTTCTATACCTGAAACAATTTTTACGCTTGATTGATTAAGAAAAAGGGATCAAACATCACTTTTTCACGTTTTAAATTGTTAACTTATGAAAAAAACAAACCTTTTTAATGCACTTGACAGTGGATTGTAGGCTTTCTTATAGCCAGTAAATTATTACAAATGACACAAAGAAATAAACAATGGATTAAGTTCTAAATTCTGACTCATTTAATTATGATTATAGGTATAGAATTACAGGACATCGTAACATAAAAATATAACAAATATAAACACAAAGAATGCATTTGAAGAACCGTGCCCAACCGTATAAAAAAATCATCGTTTACTCTAATTTACTCTGAAGTGAATAAAACGAGAATATTGAAAAACTTCTTTCTAAAATTTACAATCGCAAGAGTATGCTACGATGATACGTTGGAGCAGGCCCGTGCGAAGGACCGGTCCATGGGGTTTTCGAATTTCAAATTTAGCTAAAAATAATAGCAATACCAAAAATAAACAATAAAAAAAGGAAAGGAATTGCAAACACCATTTTTACTCATGATTACCACACAAACTAAAAATTAATTGGACTGATAAGAAAAAAAAAGTTTTTAAATCATATCACAATAAAAGTTTAAAATTTTCGGTAAATCATTGAAATTTATTCTGAACTAAAAATTTGTTTCAAAAGAATTTCTAAGCTCATTTATAATTAACGTTTTGAAAACACAGAGCTTAAAAGAAATCTGGATTCTAAAATAAATGTCCAAGCATATAAAAAACTAACCATGATTAGGTTTAAGAAAAATGATAATAATTGTTAATTTTTATTCATCTTTATTAAAATTCTTTTCTTCGTTTTCAACTGAAATTTGATTTAAAAAAATCCGCTGTAGCATTTTGAATTGAAACAAAAAATATTTAATCGTGATTAAAAATGTGAATTTTCGGTAATTGAAAATCCAATTTGAACTTGATCAATCAATGATTGATGTCTTAATTTAATTTGATAAAAAGATGAATAGATATGTTTATTATTATATAAAAAGTGCCAGTGAAAAAAATCAGACAAAAAACCTATTTATAGAAAAATAAACGGCTTGAATGGTTCATTTTAGAAGTTCAAAATAATAAGTTCATGTTCAATTACAGTTCCAAGGAAAAGTTGAGAAATGTGTAATTTCGTGAATGATCAATGAAAACTTATAAAAATTGAAAGATGAGGAGTTCCAAGTTACAACCAATATTTGAAGAACAAAGCAAATATAAAGTTAGTTAACATTTCACATTAAAATTAAGTTCAAAGTTGCTACCTAATTCAAATCATGTTGCAAACTTTTAAAGACTAATTTAAAAATCATGATCGATTCATAAAAGACGATTTCATTAAAAATTTAGGTTTAAGGGCTTATGTGTCAAGCGCACAAAAATTCAGAATTTAAAAAAAAAACGAATTTGTTAAAATTATTTCTAAAATAGAAATTTCGACTAAAACATTCGGCAGCTTAATGAAAGAATTGGAAAAAAACTGTACTTTAAAATTCGGTAAATTTATTTGAAAATTTAAACAAAATATGTAAATGAAAAAGAAAAGTTTTTTAAAACATTTCAGGAGGTTTTTTTTTAATAAATACGTTTCACTATAAGAATTTACATAATTTAATTGATGACTCAAGTCAACAGCATTTTGGTACTTATTTTTTTAATGATTGATTTGGTAGATTTTAGCGTTCTGAACTAGAATTTTTTATCAAATTTGGTCGAACATTTTGAGTTTTGGTGATAAGGAGTTTTAAAATGTATCAATTTTAAGTAAACTCAAATATTGATAACTGATTAATTAACAAGCCTACATATACGAAAAAATCTGATTTTCATTCTGTTTATCCATCCATCATCATCCAATTAAGGGATATTATTATGATGAAAAGTATTACACTATCTAAAAAATGTTAAATTCAACAATCAAAAAAATGGAAAAAATATCATTACAAGTACTTTTGACATAGCCGTAGAAAGTGTAAAAAAATGATTTTAATTTGACACATTTTAACATTTTAACACACCTTCAAATATATTACATGTTTGCTTTAAAATATCTAAAATTCAGTTTAGTTTAAAACTTCTTAAAATTTGATAAATGAAAAAAAGAAAAAAAAACATAAAACTTCTATATCTTTTTTCGCGGAACTAAAAATTACTTGAAGTCTTTAGGAAAGTTGATAGTTCATTTAAAACTTTTACTTTATCATTCATTTGAGTTTGAGTCATTTTCATTTGAGTCATTTCATGTTTTTGATTTGAGTTTTTGTATAAACAATGCAGAAATTTCTAAAATACTTTTTACTTATTATCAAAAGTCATTTTAATAACAAAAGCTTATAAAAATATTGCATTTTCAGAAACAGGGTACCCAAATTAGTCGAAATTACCTTTTTAATTTATTTCACCTCAGAAAATTGTAAATTTTGTGGCCATGTGTAAATTATGTGTTGTGTTGAGCATTTAGAAAAACAAAAAACACGAAATAAAATTTAGTCGAAATAGGTTTCTTGAAGAATATTTCATATCAGCTTAACATTTGTAATTTAATATACAGTTTTTTTTTTAATAAAACAAATTATTCGTTTCAAACTCTGTTCTAATTAAGTCCCATTTCTTATTAAAAACCAATTCTGAAGACGAGGTAGGGTTTTTGTATGACAAGTTTTGAGTTCCTATACAAAAGATTAATTGAATTGCTATTTAGAACCAAAGTAAGTTTCAATTCATAAATTAAAGAATTACTAAAGCCAAGGGTGATTTAAAACTAAATTCCGCTGGAGGCGAGAAAATTTTTCAACTTGCTTGTTAACACTTATTTTCAAATACATTTTAAGATCAATTAATTTTCCGTTACCAACTTAGGTGAAAATTTTACTTGGAAAAAATCTTCATGGGGGGGGGGGGGGGGGGGGTGGTTGTTAAACCCCTAGACCACTAGACGGCAGCAAAAATGACTTTTTGCTCCCATATGTTTTTTCGCTTCCTTTCAAGCCACAAAACGTCAGAGTAAAATTTGAGATGATTTGATTGATTCCTGAGTTAGCGCAACGCGTTTCAATTTTGTATGAAAATTTGTATGGATGAAGAAACACACACAGAAAATTCAAATAAGCTTGAAATGAAGTCGGACTTTGACTTTTGATTTAGACTATTCTTAAGCTTCATTTTTTTGCAAACATGTCAAGCAGCTAAGCATTTCATGAAAAAAGTTATATCCTTTAAAAAAAAAATGTGATCCATTGAAAAGTATTGGAAAATGGCAGACTTTGCTTGCTAGGGCTTTAAATCATTTATTTAAATATTTTTGCAAAGTTATTAAAATCAATAAATATTCTGGCAATGCAAAAGAGTTTTTTGTTATTCTTTATTCTTATCCTACGGTAACACAGCTTTCAAATACGCAGAGAAAAACACAATAATTTGCAAAAAAAAATATTTGCAATGAAAATTTTGTATAAAATCGAAAATCTTTTCTGGGGTACAAATTAGGTCTGTTCTTTGTTCACATGGATTGTACTGCAAGAATCAAGGAATAATTTCCATTAAAAGCTATGTTTTTAAGAGTTTTCAGGACATAGCTAGCAATTTTTGAATGATAATTTTCTCCCATACAAATTTCCACACAAAATAAAACTCGTAGCGCTAATTCAGGACTGGATGGATCGCTTCCAAAAAATTTTATTTCTGGCAGCAAAAGCGACCTAAAAAAGTTATGGGAGGTGTAAAAATTAAAGAATTTGAAATTTCCATACAAAGCTAACCGTACTCTAGTGACCAAATTGAAAAAATTGACGAAATTTACAAAAAAACTTGGTGAAATTGATAAAATCGACAAAACTGAAAATTGACATTTTTAACCCAACTTACAAATTTACAAAAAAAACCCCTGGATTAATTTTGTCACTTTATTCAGTTTTGTCTTTTTTTTCTTTTTCTTCTTTTTTTTTGAAAAAAATAAACAAAAACAAAAGTGACGAAATTCATGAACTGGATAAAGTGACAAAATTTCTCCATTTAGCAAAAGGGTCTATTCAATAAAATTTGAGATTTGAGTAAAATTGGTCAAATGAGCCAAATTTACCAATTCAGTCTTTTTGTTAATTAAGTCAATTTTGTTAATATAATGAACTTTGTCCATTTTGTCTTTTTTGTCAATTTTGTAAATTTTGTCAATTTTGTCAATTTTGTCAATTTTGTCAATTTTGTCAATTTTGTCAATTTTGTCAATTTTGTCAATTTTGTCAATTTTGTCAATTTTGTCAATTTTGTCAATTTTGTCAATTTTGTCAATTTTGTCAATTTTGTAAATTTTGTCAATTTTGTCAATTTTGTCAATTTTGTCAATTTTGTCAATTTTGTCAATTTTGTCAATTTTGTCAATTTTGTCAATTTTGTCAATTTTGTCAATTTTGTCAATTTTGTCAATTTTGTCAATTTTGTCAATTTTGTCAATTTTGTCAATTTTGTCAATTTTGTCAATTTTGTCAATTTTGTCAATTTTGTCAATTTTGTAAATTATGTCAGTTATGTCAATTATGTCAATTTTGTCAATTTTGTCAATTTTGTCATTTTTGTCAATTATGTCAATTATGTCAATTTTGTCAATTTTGTCAATTTTGTCAATTTGTCATTTTTGTCAATTTTGTCAATTTTGTCAATTTTGTCAATTTTGTCATTTTTGTCATTTGTGTCATTTTTGTCATTTTTGTCATTTTTGTCATTTTTGTCATTTTTGTCATTTTTGTCATTTTTGTCATTTTTGTCATTTTTGTCATTTTTGTCATTTTTGTCATTTTTGTCATTTTTGTCATTTTTGTCATTTTTGTCATTTTTGTCATTTTTGTCATTTTTGTCATTTTTGTCATTTTTGTCATTTTTGTCATTTTTGTCATTTTTGTCATTTTTGTCATTTTTGTCATTTTTGTCATTTTTGTCATTTTTGTCATTTTTGTCATTTTTGTCATTTTTGTCATTTTTGTCATTTTTGTCATTTTTGTCATTTTTGTCATTTTTGTCATTTTTGTCATTTTTGTCATTTTTGTCATTTTTGTCATTTTTGTCATTTTTGTCATTTTTGTCATTTTTGTCATTTTTGTCATTTTTGTCATTTTTGTCATTTTTGTCATTTTTGTCATTTGTGTCATTTTTGTCATTTTTGTCATTTTTGTCATTTTTGTCATTTTTGTCATTTTTGTCATTTTTGTCATTTTTGTCATTTTTGTCATTTTTGTCATTTTTGTCATTTTTGTCATTTTTGTCATTTTTGTCATTTTTGTCATTTTTGTCATTTTTGTCATTTTTGTCATTTTTGTCATTTTTGTCATTTTTGTCATTTTTGTCATTTTTGTCATTTTTGTCATTTTTGTCATTTTTGTCATTTTTGTCATTTTTGTCATTTTTGTCATTTTTGTCATTTTTGTCATTTTTGTCATTTTTGTCATTTTTGTCATTTTTGTCATTTTTGTCATTTTTGTCATTTTTGTCATTTTTGTCATTTTTGTCATTTTTGTCATTTTTGTCATTTTTGTCATTTTTGTCATTTTTGTCATTTTTGTCATTTTTGTCATTTTTGTCATTTTTGTCATTTTTGTCATTTTTGTCATTTTTGTAATTTTTGTCATTTTTGTCATTTTTGTCATTTTTGTCATTTTTGTCATTTTTGTCATTTTTGTCATTTTTGTCATTTTTGTCATTTTTGTCATTTTTGTCATTTTTGTCATTTTTGTCATTTTTGTCATTTTTGTCATTTTTGTCATTTTTGTCATTTTTGTCATTTTTGTCATTTTTGTCATTTTTGTCATTTTTGTCATTTTTGTCATTTTTGTCATTTTTGTCATTTTTGTCATTTTTGTCATTTTTGTCATTTTTGTCATTTTTGTCATTTTTGTCATTTTGTCATTTTTGTCATTTTTGTCATTTTTGTCATTTTTGTCATTTTTGTCATTTTTGTCATTTTTGTCATTTTTGTCATTTTTGTCATTTTTGTCATTTTTGTCATTTTTGTCATTTTTGTCATTTTTGTCATTTTTGTCATTTTTGTCATTTTTGTCATTTTTGTCATTTTTGTCATTTTTGTCATTTTTGTCATTTTTGTCATTTTTGTCATTTTTGTCATTTTTGTCATTTTTGTCATTTTTGTCATTTTTGTCATTTTTGTCATTTTTGTCATTTTTGTCATTTTTGTCATTTTTGTCATTTTTGTCATTTTTGTCATTTTT
Source organism: Uranotaenia lowii (assembly GCF_029784155.1). Taxonomy (NCBI): domain Eukaryota; kingdom Metazoa; phylum Arthropoda; class Insecta; order Diptera; family Culicidae; genus Uranotaenia; species Uranotaenia lowii. The sequence continues at coordinate 86,912,451 of NC_073692.1, forward strand.
GTCATTTTTGTCATTTTTGTCATTTTTGTCATTTTTGTCATTTTTGTCATTTTTGTCATTTTTGTCATTTTTGTCATTTTTGTCATTTTTGTCATTTTTGTCATTTTTGTCATTTTTGTCATTTATGGCATTTTTGTCATTTTTGTCATTTTTGTCATTTTTGTCATTTTTGTCATTTTTGTCATTTTTGTCATTTTTGTCATTTTTGTCATTTTTGTCATTTTTGTCATTTTTGTCATTTTTGTCATTTTTGTCATTTTTGTCAATTTTGTCAATTTTGTCATTTTTGTCAATTTTGTCAATTTTGTCAATTTTGTCAATTTTGTCAATTTTGTCAATTTTGTCAATTTTGTCAATTTTGTCAATTTTGTCAATTTTGTCAATTTTGTCAATTTTGTCAATTTTGTCAATTTTGTCAATTTTGTCAATTTTGTCAATTTTGTCAATTTTGTCAATTTTGTCAATTTTGTCAATTTTGTCAATTTTGTCAATTTTGTCATTTTTGTCACTTTTGTAATTTTTGTAATTTTTGTAATTTTTGTAATTTTTGTCATTTTTGTCATTTTTGTCATTTTTGTCATTTTTGTCATTTTTGTCATTTTTGTCATTTTTGTCATTTTTGTCATTTTTGTCATTTTTGTCATTTTTGTCATTTTTGTCATTTTTGTCATTTTTGTCATTTTTGTCATTTTTGTCATTTTTGTCATTTTTGTCATTTTTGTCATTTTTGTCATTTTTGTCATTTTTGTCATTTTTGTCATTTTTGTCATTTTTGTCATTTTTGTCATTTTTGTCATTTTTGTCATTTTTGTCATTTTTGTCATTTTTGTCATTTTTGTCATTTTTGTCATTTTTGTCATTTTTGTCATTTTTGTCATTTTTGTCATTTTTGTCATTTTTGTCATTTTTGTCATTTTTGTCATTTTTGTCATTTTTGTCATTTTTGTCATTTTTGTCATTTTTGTCATTTTTGTCATTTTTGTCATTTTTGTCATTTTTGTCATTTTTGTCATTTTTGTCATTTTTGTCATTTTTGTCATTTTTGTCATTTTTGTCATTTTTGTCATTTTTGTCATTTTTGTCATTTTTGTCATTCTTGTCATTTTTGTCATTTTTGTCATTTTTGTCATTTTTGTCATTTTTGTCATTTTTGTCATTTTTGTCATTTTTGTCATTTTTGTCATTTTTGTCATTTTTGTCATTTTTGTCATTTTTGTCATTTTTGTCATTTTTGTCATTTTTGTCATTTTTGTCATTTTTGTCATTTTTGTCATTTTTGTCATTTTTGTCATTTTTGTCATTTTTGTCATTTTTGTCATTTTTGTCATTTTTGTCATTTTTGTCATTTTTGTCATTTTTGTCATTTTTGTCATTTTTGTCATTTTTGTCATTTTTGTCATTTTTGTCATTTTTGTCATTTTTGTCATTTTTGTCATTTTTGTCATTTTTGTCATTTTTGTCATTTTTGTCATTTTTGTCATTTTTGTCATTTTTGTCATTTTTGTCATTTTGTCATTTTTGTCATTTTTGTCATTTTTGTCATTTTTGTCATTTTTGTCAATTTTGTCATTTTTGTCATTTTTGTCATTTGTGTCATTTTTTGTCATTTGTGTCATTTTTGTCATTTTTGTCATTTTTGTCATTTTTGTCATTTTTGTCATTTTTGTCATTTTTGTCATTTTTGTCATTTTTGTCATTTTTGTCATTTTTGTCATTTTTGTCATTTTTGTCATTTTTGTCATTTTTGTCATTTTTGTCATTTTTGTCATTTTTGTCATTTTTGTCATTTTTGTCATTTTTGTCATTTTTGTCATTTTTGTCATTTTTGTCATTTTTGTCATTTTTGTCATTTTTGTCATTTTTGTCATTTTTGTCATTTTTGTCATTTTTGTCATTTTTGTCATTTTTGTCATTTTTGTCATTTTTGTCATTTTTGTCATTTTTGTCATTTTTGTCATTTTTGTCATTTTTGTCATTTTTGTCATTTTTGTCATTTTTGTCATTTTTGTCATTTTTGTCATTTTTGTCATTTTTGTCATTTTTGTCATTTTTGTCATTTTTGTCATTTGTGTCATTTGTGTCATTTTTGTCATTTTTGTCATTTTTGTCATTTTTGTCATTTTTGTCATTTTTGTCATTTTTGTCATTTTTGTCATTTTTGTCATTTTTGTCATTTTTGTCATTTTTGTCATTTTTGTCATTTTTGTCATTTTTGTCATTTTTGTCATTTTTGTCATTTTTGTCATTTTTGTCATTTTTGTCATTTTTGTCATTTTTGTCATTTTTGTCATTTTTGTCATTTTTGTCATTTTTGTCATTTTTGTCATTTTTGTCATTTTTGTCATTTTTGTCATTTTTGTCATTTTTGTCATTTTTGTCATTTTTGTCATTTTTGTCATTTTTGTCATTTTTGTCATTTTTGTCATTTTTGTCATTTTTGTCATTTTTGTCATTTTTGTCATTTTTGTCATTTTTGTCATTTTTGTCATTTTTGTCATTTTTGTCATTTTTGTCATTTTTGTCATTTTTGTCATTTTTGTCATTTTTGTCATTTTTGTCATTTTTGTCATTTTTGTCATTTTTGTCATTTTTGTCATTTTTGTCATTTTTGTCATTTTTGTCATTTTTGTCATTTTTGTCATTTTTGTCATTTTTGTCATTTTTGTCATTTTTGTCATTTTTGTCATTTTTGTCATTTTTGTCATTTTTGTCATTTTAGTCATTTTTGTCATTTTTGTCATTTTTGTCATTTTTGTCATTTTTGTCATTTTTGTCATTTTTGTCATTTTTGTCATTTTTGTCATTTTTGTCATTTTTGTCATTTTTGTCATTTTTGTCATTTTTGTCATTTTTGTCATTTTTGTCATTTTTGTCATTTTTGTCATTTTTGTCATTTTTGTCATTTTTGTCATTTTTGTCATTTTTGTCATTTTTGTCATTTTTGTCATTTTTGTCATTTTTGTCATTTTTGTCATTTTTGTCATTTTTGTCATTTTTGTCATTTTTGTCATTTTTGTCATTTTTGTCATTTTTGTCATTTTTGTCATTTTTGTCATTTTTGTCATTTTTGTCATTTTTGTCATTTTTGTCATTTTTGTCATTTTTGTCATTTTTGTCATTTTTGTCATTTTTGTCATTTTTGTCATTTTTGTCATTTTTGTCATTTTTGTCATTTTTGTCATTTTTGTCATTTTTGTCATTTTTGTCATTTTTGTCATTTTTGTCATTTTTGTCATTTTTGTCATTTTAGTCATTTTTGTCATTTTTGTCATTTTTGTCATTTTTGTCATTTTTGTCATTTTTGTCATTTTTGTCATTTTTGTCATTTTTGTCATTTTTGTCATTTTTGTCATTTTTGTCATTTTTGTCATTTTGTCATTTTTGTCATTTTTGTCATTTTTGTCATTTTTGTCATTTTTGTCATTTTTGTCATTTTTGTCATTTTTGTCATTTTTGTCATTTTTGTCATTTTTGTCATTTTTGTCATTTTTGTCATTTTTGTCATTTTTGTCATTTTTGTCATTTTTGTCATTTTTGTCATTTTTGTCATTTTTGTCATTTTTGTCATTTTTGTCATTTATGGCATTTTTGTCATTTTTGTCATTTTTGTCATTTTTGTCATTTTTGTCATTTTTGTCATTTTTGTCATTTTTGTCATTTTTGTCATTTTTGTCATTTTTGTCATTTTTGTCATTTTTGTCATTTTTGTCATTTTTGTCAATTTTGTCAATTTTGTCATTTTTGTCAATTTTGTCAATTTTGTCAATTTTGTCAATTTTGTCAATTTTGTCAATTTTGTCAATTTTGTCAATTTTGTCAATTTTGTCAATTTTGTCAATTTTGTCAATTTTGTCAATTTTGTCAATTTTGTCAATTTTGTCAATTTTGTCAATTTTGTCAATTTTGTCAATTTTGTCAATTTTGTCAATTTTGTCAATTTTGTCAATTTTGTCATTTTTGTCACTTTTGTAATTTTTGTAATTTTTGTAATTTTTGTAATTTTTGTCATTTTTGTCATTTTTGTCATTTTTGTCATTTTTGTCATTTTTGTCATTTTTGTCATTTTTGTCATTTTTGTCATTTTTGTCATTTTTGTCATTTTTGTCATTTTTGTCATTTTTGTCATTTTTGTCATTTTTGTCATTTTTGTCATTTTTGTCATTTTTGTCATTTTTGTCATTTTTGTCATTTTTGTCATTTTTGTCATTTTTGTCATTTTTGTCATTTTTGTCATTTTTGTCATTTTTGTCATTTTTGTCATTTTTGTCATTTTTGTCATTTTTGTCATTTTTGTCATTTTTGTCATTTTTGTCATTTTTGTCATTTTTGTCATTTTTGTCATTTTTGTCATTTTTGTCATTTTTGTCATTTTTGTCATTTTTGTCATTTTTGTCATTTTTGTCATTTTTGTCATTTTTGTCATTTTTGTCATTTTTGTCATTTTTGTCATTTTTGTCATTTTTGTCATTTTTGTCATTTTTGTCATTTTTGTCATTTTTGTCATTTTTGTCATTTTTGTCATTTTTGTCATTTTTGTCATTCTTGTCATTTTTGTCATTTTTGTCATTTTTGTCATTTTTGTCATTTTTGTCATTTTTATCATTTTTGTCATTTTTGTCATTTTTGTCATTTTTGTCAATTTTGTCATTTTTGTAATTTTTGTCATTTTTGTCATTTTTGTCATTTTTGTCATTTTTGTCATTTTTGTCATGACAATATTCGATCAAAAAGAGGAATCGGGGCGTGAATTATGTATAATTGCTGTTTTGTCTCTTAGAAAGAAGATTTCATTTTCTTGAAAACTTTGAGGGGAAGTAGTAAATCCTCAAAGGAAAATAGTTCAACATTCTTGGAGAGGGGTTTTTCTAATTGATTTGAATGCTTATCTTCTTTGACTTCACTACACCTGAAAAAAAATTGTTTTAGGTCGATAGTGCATGTTTGTGACAGGGATTTAAATGCCATCCAAAATATGTTCACAACCGAGCATCAAATCTGGATTTCTTTTCCAATTGTTTCTTTTTCATGTCACCTGTAGTGTTTCGAATGACCTCATTTTAAATTTAATAAAAATGGCCGAGAATGAGAATATTCATCATAGGAAAAATTATGAAGCGTACAGAAAATCGAATTGGGCGAAAACGCTTTGATCTTCTCTGCTAGCTTCCGGTCACACGTGCATCGGACTTTGCCGCCTTCGGAATTGAGTCGAACATATGATTACAAAGGTAATGGGCCCATTCTCTGAAATTCAAATCCGATATTGGATATAGAATATGTTGATCGAAGAAATAATTTGAAAAAAAGTTTTATACTAAAATAAACTTTAAAATTAAATGTAAAATCTGTAAGTAAAGATTTAAAGATTTTTTCAAAACGAACAAAATTGGTACGTTTACTCTAGAAAAAATCAACAAAAAATGC